>NW_028241916.1:0-114700 GCF_964263255.1 Lissotriton vulgaris | reverse complement strand
CATTAGAGGTCCCCCCCTTTTGTCCACCACTTTGCAAAAATGCCTACTGGCTAAGCATGGGCGAATTTTGCGAATTCGCGATCCGCAAATTTGCGGATTTGCGAATTCGCGATCCGCAAAATTCGCGAATTTGCGGATTTTTGTTTTTTTGCGTGTTCGCAGGGTTTTTTGCGTGTTCGCGGGGTTTTTTGCGTGTTTACGGGGATTTTTGCGTCTTCGCGAGCCGCTTGCATAGCGAAGTTACCCATGCAGTCGTTTATGGGAGAGGGAGAGATAGATAGATAGATAGATAGATAGATAGATAGATAGATAGATAGATAGATAGAGAGAGAAAGAGAGGGAAAGAGAGAGGGAGAGAGAGAACGAGAGAAAGAAAGAGAGGCCGGATCTCTGAAGGGCCAGATCTGACCTGAAAATAACACTTTTTATTGGTTCATAACAGTTTTGGTTTCATAATGATGAAACCCCTGGTCTTGTGACCTGAAAATAACACTTTTCATTGGTTCAGGACATTTTTTTTTTACAAATGATGAAAGCCCCCACCTTTTTTCCTTATTCTGACTTTATCCTTTGACTGAGGAAGACCTGTTTGTACCTCTCTGTACCCTTTTGAACTATAAAATGGCTTCAGTAGCAGCAGCAGCAGGAGAATCTCAGCCACCACCACCACCACCAAGAGGCCCACCACAACACTACAGTGGTGGAAATGAAGAAGAGGAGGAGGAGGAGGAAGAAGAGGAGGGGAGGAGGAGGAGGTGGCTGGCAGAAAACAATACCCCATACCAACCCTAGCCACATATTGTATGGGAGTTTTTTTCCATCCCTGAGGGAAAAAAGAAAGTCAATGCGGCAAAGGTGACTTGCCTTATCTGTGACATGGAACTGTCAAGGGGTAACCCAAATAAAAAATATTCTTTTGGGAACAATACCATGATAAGGCACATGCAGCGCAAGCATCCTAACAACTATGCTGCCGCAGAGATGAGAGAACTGGCCAGCAAACCCTCCCCAATCTACACCCAGCACCTCCAAACGAAAACAACCCACTCCATCGGGACCAGAGACAAGGGAGACAATCCCTTGCATTCAACCACGGTTTGGAGTATTTAGGGTCACCTGTATTTTTTGTGGAAAGACCATCTCCTATGGTGAACAGAGCCTAAAGCTGATCCTCCTTGCTGGTGACAACCACAATTGCCCCAAAAAACCCTAATTATTTCCTGATTTTTTTTTGCTCCTGTTGAGCCATTTTGAATTCCCTGTTTTTTGTTTCTCCCCATAAAAAAAACCAAAAAAAACATACAAAATAGTTCATAAAAGCCAAAAAAATTACAAAATGTTCAAAAAATATAAAAAAAATATAAAACAACAAAAAGAAGAAAAAAAACAGTTCTTTTTAGAACTACCTCCAATTTCTAAAAAAAGGTTAACATTTTTAAAAACTCTATCTTTCATTTTTCCCCATGGGACGCTCCCCGGTCCGCTCCCCGGTGCGCGTACCGGGCGCTCCCCCCACGTCAATAAAAAAAAAAACATTTTTATCACCCGCGGGGCCCTTTTATAGCCCCCACATCAAACCTAGGGGGTCAAGGGGGGTCTACTCTGCCCCCTTATGGTCATTTCCCCCTTTGTTTTTACCACCTCTTGTGTCTTGATTCTACCGAAACACAAGATGGGGGCCGCTCCGGACTGTTTCGAATGTTTACAGACACCCGAGAGCCAATCAGCTTTCCGTGCGCACCTCGCGTGGCGCGCCCAGAGCGCTCTCCGGTGCGCGTACCGGGGCGCTGCCATAGGTATATATATTTTTTTGAACCTAAATTACTCAAAATCCACTGGAGCACATATCTTGAGACATAGCAAAGGCACATCAGGCTACCAGTCCCTACAATTTTGCCAAGTTTGGTGGAAATCCATTCAGCCGTTCGGGCTAAAAGTGAGGTCGACCGCCCTATGGAAATTAACATCGGGAAAACACGTTTTTGGACCCCCCTTTTATCTCGGCCCCCGCTTGACGAATCCCCCCCAAACTTTCAAGGAAGGACCGAAGCTCCGCAAGGCAAATTTGAGGAAATTTTCAGCCAGATGCGACAACCAGCGCCAAAGTTATTCACAATAGAATTTTGAGATTTTGCATTGAAAAAGATCCTAACTATAACTACCTACTGGCGACCGCCAGTAGGTAATATATATATTCACTTAATAAACCATAGGTTTCAGGCCTTATATAGTTAGGAATTAGCATTTAAAAAACCATTGAAATTGCTCCTATATAGTTAGTTGTACTAACTATATTTCGCCCACCTGCAATCCACTGCTGATGATGTCACATATTACATCATTCATGACTTGGTCAGTGACATCACTGATGACATCACTGATGACATCTCAAATGACATCACTGATGATATCACTGATGACATTTCATACCCCGTTGAAACTTGCTACCTTCTAGAGTGCTGTCTTTCCTGGGGAGTCACAGGAAAATTGAGCGTTATGTTTTGCGGCTGTCCAGGAGCCGCTAACATCACCTGCTCGTGAGTGCTCGGAGGAATTTCTGTGGAGTTTGAGCGGCTTTCATTACATCCGAGCACCGCTGCAGTTGTTGGGCACTTGAGACTGATTGGAGATACTGGAGAGACCGGAGAGACCGGGCTGGAATCCAGTGTGCATCGAACCAGCCGGTGAGCCAGTTTTTGCACTTGCAACATTACAGCTAGTATTGCAGCAGAGCGACCTAGAGGGAGGCACTACAGGGTAATATATCGAGCAAGAGATAAATTAACTACCTGACTCATGGACATGTTTTGTGAAACAGAATGCCGCGCTGCGGCTAAAGATATGTTTAAACGGCATGAAAAGCCGCTGGAACTAACAATGCAAGCAGCAGAGTCACAAAGCAGTAAACTTAAAGACAACATGGTAAGACAGGAGAGGCTTTACGAGCGGGAAGTTCGAAAGTGGTGGAAGGCCACGAGCTTGACGAGTTATATCGAGGAGCATCGTGTACCCCGAGGCCTTAGAGTGTATACGGTCCTCACTGATTGGGCGGAGCACAAAGCCTTGTATTGTGAGGGGACACTAAAAATCCTTGTCAAGTATGCCTGGAGTGATAGGGAGAAGGCATTGGCGGAGATTAAAAGTATGGAGGAAGAAATTGATAAGGAGGAAGAAACTTCAAAGGTGCAAGAGCTGAAGGGACTAATGAAAACTCGTTTGACGAAATACGAACAAAAAATTAGAACCCGGAAGCAAGAGAAGTATGACCTCAACAAAAATGATTATCTACAGGGTCACGTTCTAACCTTCTCTAAGAAATGTGATGCACAGAGGAAAGCTCTCCGCCTTAATCCACAAACATCACCAGATTCTAGTGTGCTAACCTCTGAGTCCGAGGTAACGGGGAATGAGTCGAGTGATGACCAGTCTGACCCCAAGAGAAACCAGAGGGGAAACGTGGTCCTTTTTTCACGACGAGTTCAAACTCATCGGAGAATCGTGGCTGCGAGGGGGGAAAAACAAGCCCCCAGGGATCACAAAAGGAGGACCAGAAGGGCAGGGGGCAGCAATAGGAGGAAGGGGCAGAGGAAGAACAGGAGCCCCGAGTTGGACCTGCCTCAACAAAAACAAAAACAAAAAGAAATAACTGATTTGGAGCCAAGGGATATTACCAACTTAACTGTTGTCAATCTAATGAATTGGCCACTGACGGAGGATGAACGGGAACTCTTAAGCCGTGGATTGACATTTTGCCCCAGTACCAAATTGGAGTATACTCAGACGAGGATCGATCTCTTCCGATTTACATGAAAGCTTAAGCTCCACAAATATTTTAAGTTGAGACCCCATACTAAGGATACAGCGAAACAAGGAACCAGAATAACAGCAACGGACCTGCTAAGTAGCAGAGATTTACCAGGCTTGTGAGGTAATATGAATTTTTATGGTCAATTATGTCCCCTAACGTAGACCCCAACGGCTCCATGTACGTGCTTCAAGTACATGTATGTTCCCTCCACAACCAGCTATGAAGACGCAAATACATTTGCGTCCAACGTTAACATGTCCCCTTTCAGATGCACCATGAATGGGTCGATAATTCAGTTCCTAGGTATGCCTTGCCACCGTCTTTACATGGTGCACTTTCACATTTTCCTGGCTCTGGCGAGTTAGGCCCTGATTTCTGTCATCGAGTCCTTTCTGCCTTCTGCCTCTGAAAGCTGCAGCCTGCCGCTTCCATGACCCTTGCCTTACTCCCTGTGCGGCGAGCGGTGCCCGGCTCGGCCTGCTTGCCTGCCAAGACTGTATTTTGCCTTCAAGTTATCTGCTCCGCTCCTCGAAAATACATTCCTGTCTAGTGATTTAGGAAAACATCTTCCCAGCTGCAGAGCAAAGGGCCCGGCCTTTCTGTCTCCGTGCAAGTAATTCATTGCTCCTGTTACCATGGTAGGCCCATGGCCCCTCGCATCTCACGCAGACACGTAGACACATATGCACGCACTAGCAGTCAGTATAGAATAGCCTCTGCCCGAGAGACCTTTCCTTCTAGATAATACAGTTCCTCAAACACAAGATATTAGATATGATTTGGGTTTAGATTGTCCTGACACGCCAGACTTCTGTCTCCTCATGTAGAGCTAAATGTCAAGTCCCCTTCACCCTCCAGTTCCACGTCAATCACACGTCATGCTGCTGCGCGCGCATCTCTGCCATATATTTCTGCTGACACTGCAGGATTCCTCTATGGATCCACCCACCTGTGACACTTTCATGTGACGTTGTCTAGTGTACGCCCTCGTGCACGCCTTCTGTTACGTACATGTGTTCTTATCTCTTTTCTCTCAGCTGTTACGCCTTCTGTATCCATCACCATTATATGTATTTTCTATATATATTGTACTCTGTTAATAAAGTATTGTCTATCCCTTCCTGAACCTTCGTGGTGATGGAACACGATACCTGGTTCGAACCAATTCCATTTTATGGAATAAAACCCTTATAAACTCAGATGCCACGGACTCTGCCTCTCATTTTTGATTGAGTTATTCTTATTGAACTTTACCGCATAGAAATTCAGTATAGGTAATTTTTATTTACCACATAATTGGCGCCCGAATAGGAACCCCTCCCCCACCTTACGCACCGGCGGTGCGTTGCAGGCCTGGTCCCCTGCCACAGCCGTGACGGACAACTACGCGTACCCGCAGGATTTCCTGTATCTCCCTCAGGCCAACGGAGGTGACTGAGGCTGCGATCGACACCCAGATGAGGCGGTGAGGAGTGCGGAGGATCCCGACCAGAGCCCAGCCGAGAGAGCAAGGTCCGAGGTGTTCCGAGGCCCACCAGTTCCGAAGTTCCGAAGTTCCGAAGTACCTACGTCACGAGTCGAGTCGAGTCCAGTCCGGTCCAGTCCAGTGTCAAGTTTTCCGAGGCCTTCCGTTCCGTGCTTCCCGGTGAGTACCGTTGCTGGGGACGCATCTAGACGGGTGCATTAATTTGTGTCCGGTCAAGACGGGTTTGGGTACGCAGACCCGGTCTGCACTGTTTAGCAGTGTATCTGTACTGTTTAGCAGTATATCAAGTATTCAAGTTATTGTCCGTTCTGAAATATGTTAATGTGTTTTAATGTCGTGGTATGAGTGATTGTTTGATTTTCATTACTGTGTTTATTGTATTAGTTGTGTCCAAGTCCGAGTAAGTATCAAGTATCACGGCTCAAAATGCCGTTGTTTTCTAAACTGAAACAGATAGGAACTAGAAAAGGGATACTCGAGGAAGCTGTTCCCATCCCACCCAGGGACACTCCTGGATATTTTATGTACCACAAACACGGCTTAGACGCTGTATTATATCTCGACTTATGGGTGGATTACACCAAGGATTTAGCAGAGAATCAGAGATGGCCCGTTATAGGGACATGGGATGCCGATTGCATCATGAGAGTAGAAGAAGCATTATGGAAAAAGAAAGCCAGACAGTCACAGAAAGATGCCATTGAACTATGGTGTAAAGAATCACACAGACGGACAGAGAAAGCACTCAGAAAAACAGAGAAAAGTAGAGAGGATTCTGAAAAGGCCAAAGAAAAAGAACTACTGGAAGAAGGGGAACGAGTCAGAATAGAACAACACGACAGAAAGAGTAATGCCATTATGACAGGACTGTATCCAGTCCTGGCCGAGGGCCTGCCCAAGGCGACCCCGGAAACGCCGAAAAATCTGCCCCCTCCATTGGTTCCGACTAAATTACGTCACAAGACCGCAGCAGATATTTTTCTTTCTTCCTATTTAGACGATGTAGCTCCCGAATATACCAATGTTCCACCTGCACCTATACCACCCACTGACCGCCTTCCCCAACGACAGACCACTCCTCCACCACTTCCTGCACCCCCTACTAATCCGCTTAATCTTTTTGGAATTCCGTTACAGCCGCCACCGACCCTACAGACAGATCATGCTCAAGCCTCCGCCTCAGGAGGTGCATTAGGGGGTTACCATACCCCGCCACCAGTACGCCGATTAACTATTAGAGAACTAGCAATGGAACGTACTCCGAAACCAGTCACAATTGAAAAGCTTAAAGAGTTTCTTACAGACTGTAGATATGACCCAGTACCAGGCAAAGACGGTTGCATGATATTAGCCTCAATACGCATAAGACGTGCTGCAAACTTTTTGGTTCTATTTCCAGGAATGCAAGATTATCTAGACAGGATATATCATTTTGTTCAGACTGGGGAGGGTCAGGAATGTATTCACGAGGCCATGGCACATCAGAAAGTAGACACTCAAGGTGTACTATTAAGATTCCTCATAAACTGTTTCATAAGAGAACGAGACCGGCCTGGTGTAAATAAAGAAGAGATGGAGGTACTAACTACATGGGGTCAGAATATTGCAGACGGAAAACATGATAAACAAAAATGTATAGAGGCCATGTACAGGAAAATCCGTAAAGAAATAACAGTATTCCATGCAAAAGAGAAAGCTGAAAGGGAAGCAGAATCAGACGCGAATAAATCCTCAGAGGAGGATGAGCCAGAAGATAAAGGAACGATAGCATATGTAGGAAAGGGTAGACCTTTTAATAAAACGATACGCCCAGAAAGCAAGAGACTTTTTCACTCTGCCATGTCAAACCCGAGGACTCCTGAACATCTGTTTCAGGCTACCGATAAAATACTTCAAGAACGAATGGGGTACCATGTACTCGATTCCATGGATGAACAAGAATTAGCCAGGTCAGCAGTACAATGGGCTGACAATTCCGATAAATATAATGATGACGCAGTAGCACAAACCTTTTTGAATCTTTCCCCAGACGAACAGCGACTAGCTGGTATGTACATGATACAGCACCTCCTTATATTGTATAAAAGCCAACATTCTGATCCAGGTCCCCTACCGGATATACTAGTAGAACTACTCATGAATAAATGGAGAGGCCTAGGTACCGATTTAATTAAAGTAATTTTAGAACATAGACACAGATATAGTGCTTTCCTGAATCCACAGTTTGTTCCAGCTCCACCCCCAGAAAGGAAAATGTTTTACATAGACAGACAGAATCCCTTACGAGAAGTGCACCCAGTCAGGAATGATGATAATACCCTTAGACGTGTGTTTGTGTACACGCCCATAACTAAAATGGAATTATTGGAAATGAAGAAAATAGTGCCTAGTCATGATAAAGACCCAGCAGGTTTCCACCGTGAAATTAAAGACATGTTACTCATGGGAGATTATACCTACCCTGACATTATGAAAATATTGAAAGTACTACTGCCTGCCGGTATTTACGAGAAACTCAAAGAAAAAGAATGGGAGGTGGGTGACAAAAAAATAGATTGGGCTGCATTAGAAAATGAAGAAGCGACTCGAACCCCAGGTTTAGGTCTTGGGGATAAAACTAAAGCATTACCAGGATTATTAGTACAGGTTTTGCCACGATTGTTAGCAACTAAAAAGGAGGACTGGGATGCAATCTCAGCCTGCAAACAGAAACCCGATGAAGACACTAGCGATTTTTATTCCCGATTTGAGAAATGTTTTATTATTAATAGTGGCCTGAAAGCATGTAGCGAGTCATACCCACACCTTTTTGTATCTAAATTAGTCGAGAATTCCCTACCCCAAGTTAAGAATCGTGTATTGAAAGTCGAGAGCACATGGCAAGCAAACACGCCTTCACAAATGTTACAAATGTTACAGTACCACCAGAACAGAATTAGAGAAGAACATGATCACGAACAAAGACGTATGAAAGACACGAAAATGAAAATGCTAGTTGCTCAGTCAGTTCCAGCTGACGGTCAGAAAAGGGGCATGACACAGTCCAATAATTCGGCAGCTCCTGTTAAAGGGACATGCAACTATTGTAAACAGCCAGGTCACTATGTAAACGATTGTGCAGTTTTGAAACACAATATATCCACAGGGAAAACTAAAGAAAGACCACGTCAGCCTAGACAAGATCAGGTCCAACAACACGTACCACAGAATGTACAGCCTATGCATGCTCCACAACAGACAGTACAGACCGTAGCGGTACCACAGCCACAGCCCATTGCCGCAACACAACATGCAACACAGCAGATGTACCAGTATGCACAAACTGATTATCCAGATTATCAGCGATACACATGAAACAGCCTAGAGAGGGAGATTGGCTTGCCTCTTATTGAGGTTCCTGTGGATCCAGGGGGTCCTTACGTACATAGTCAGGTATTAGGAAAGGATAGAAAGTTTTTGATTGACACAGGGGCAAGCAGAACAACAATCAGTCACGACGAGGTTCCAGGGGCACCCCTCTCAGGCTCACAGAATGTTTCCCTTGGATTTTCAGGCAAGCCTATTGTAAATGAAGTATCGAAACCAGTACCCCTTTCAGTTGGTCCGTTGTCTCGCACTACAGATTTATTGCTCACGAAATCATGTCCAGAAAACTTATTAGGTATCAAGACACTGAAAGCTCTAGGAGCTGTAATATGTTGTTCTCCGGAAGGAGTAAGGTTGTTTTTGCGTGACTTTAAGGGTCACTATGTGTTGAGAGATATGGATCCCAGGTTACAGAATGTTCCTGCACATTTATGGGCACAAGGCCCCACTGATGTAGGTTGTATGCACATCACTCCATACCGTGTCACACTCAAGCCAGGAGTAGTACTACCACGAATCCGACAATACAAGTTACCCCCAGATGCTGTAGTGGCTTTACTGAAAATCATTGACGAGCTCATTGCACAAGGAGTGGTTGTAGAAACCGACTCAAACCTCTGTAACTCCCCTATCATTCCAATTCTTAAACGTACTGACCCAAATGCACCTCCAGTTTATCGATTAGTGATCGATTTACGAGAATTGAATAAATGCATTGTACCGCAGTACCCTGTGGTTCCAGACATCTCTTCATTATTAACAGCTATTGATTCAGAGGCAACGTTCTTTACTGTAATTGATCTGAAGAACGCCTTCTTTAGTGTCCCCATTGATCCGGAAAGCCAATATCTCTTCGGATTCTGTTTAAATGGCCGAAGCTTCAAATTTGCACGCGCACCTCAAGGATTCACAGAAAGCCCCAGCATCTATAGCCAAGCATTGAAAAGACAACTTGACAGTATTCACTTGCCTGACAACACTGCCCTGCTTCAGTATGTCGATGATCTACTGATCACCGCCCGCAGCGAACCTGAATGTGAACAAGTATCACTGACGGTTTTGCATTTCCTGGCTGACAAGGGACACAAGGTGTCTCCTTCGAAGCTACAATTCTGTGTTCAGCAAGTGGTATACCTTGGGCACTTGCTGTCCAAAGGGGGGAGACAGCTAACACCTGACCGTATCCAGTTAGTTGTAAACATGTCACAACCCAAGACACAAAAGGAGGTACGAGCCTTTATAGGCCTCACTTCTTACTGTAGACAATGGATTCCTCAGTATGCATTTCTAGCAAAGCCACTCATACAGTTGACAACCCAGGAGGCAGCGACATCGACTGTCCTCCCTTGGACTCAGGAACATACACAAGCTTTTGAAGACTTAAAGAAAGCCTTATGTCAAGCACCTGTTTTAGCGACACCATGTTACAGCAAGCCTTTTACACTTTTTGTCACAGAACGTGAAGGTACTGCATTGTCAGTACTTACCCAGGATCAAGCAGGTTCACACAAACCGTGTGCTTATTTTTCTAGTACATTAGATCCAGTAGCCCAGGCTCTGCCTGCGTGCTTGAAATCTGTAGCAGCAACGGCTCTAGCGATTAGACAAAGTGATTCCATAGTATTAGGACACCAATTGACAGTACAAGTTCCACATTCCGTGGAGGTTCTTTTAAACCGAACACAGACCCAGCACTTGACTATAGCACGACTGACAGGTTATGAATTGACATTGTTTCAACCACACATAGAAATCAGACGCCTTAATACACTGAATCCTGCTACACTTTTGCCATTAAGTGAGACAGACCCTCTGGCACATGATTGTATTGAAGTCATTACCATTACGACGAAACCCAGACAAGATTTGACAGACACTGCATTACCAGATCCAGACCTGACACTTTATGTGGATGGTTCATGTATGAGAACAAGTACAGGAGAATTAGTGGCCGCCTACGCAGTCACGACCGAAACTGAAGTCATAGAAACAAATCGTATTGATACACTGTCAGCTCAAGCAGCAGAGCTCATCGCTCTGACTCAAGCCTGTATTCGAGCAAAGAACAAGAGAGTTAACATATACACAGATTCACGTTATGCTTTCGGAGTCGTACACGACTTCGGTGTACTCTGGCGAGAGAGGTGTTTCTTGACCTCTCACGGAGCCAAAATCCAGCACGGTCCCCTCATTCAAGCTCTGTTAGACGCAATTCATTTGCCTACAGCGATATCCATCATGAAGTGCAAGGCACATACGAAAGTTACAGATACCATTTCCCAGGGTAACGACCTGGCAGACCGAACATCCAAGCATACAGCTCAAACTCAGACTCACGCAACTGACCTGATAAAGACAATAGTCCCGACACCGACACATTGTATGACAGTTAGGGATCCCGCCCTAGATGTAATTGACATACAGACACATGCTACACCAGACGAAATTAAGAAATGGATTGAACTAGGAGGGATCCAGACAGAACAGGGATGGATGACGAAGGGGAAAGCCACATGGTTTCTCCCCGACTCTATGGTTCAGGTTATCATTAACACAGTACATAGTCCTGCACATTTAGGAGAAAAAGCCATGTTAGACAGTATTCAAAACCTCTGGTTCAATAAGCATTTACGAGCAGCAGCAAAACAGAAAGTACGTACTTGCATGATCTGTTGTCAATTCAACCCAGGTAAAGGCATTCCCGTAGAGCAAGGTGGATTTCATCCTCCCGATCATCCTTTTGAAGTCCTCCAGATGGATTATATCCAGATGGAACGTTGTCGAGGATTCAAATATGTCCTCGTAGTTGTATGTGCACTCTCCCGTTGGACAGAAGCATATCCAGTCCCAGATTACACTGCTCCGACCACTGCCAAGCAGCTGGTTCATGAATTCTTCCCCAGGTATGGTTTGCCCCGTATCGTATACTCAGATAATGGTCAGCCATTTTCGTCCGAACTTATGAAGCAGGTATCACTCCTGCTAGGCTATCAGTGGAAGTTTCACTGTGTCCGACATCCCGAGGCAGCAGGTCTCGTGGAACGTCATAATCAGACCCTGAAAATTCGTCTTGCCAAGATCTGTAGAGAGAAAGGCGTTGACTGGATAGTAGCTTTACCAGTTGCACTCTTTTACATGAGAATGATAGCGCATTCAAGAACAGGGCTATCCCCGTATGAGGTGGTCTTTGGTAGGCCACCGAATATGTGGGGGACGCCTTTGCCTCGTAAAATAACAGATGTTGACTGTACTATGCTGACAGATTACCTTGCCTCCTTGATGTCTGCACTACAATCATGTCGTTCACAGGTAGCAGCAGCCTTTCCCGACAACACCGAGGTGAAGCCACACGAGATTGTTCCGGGGGACCTGGTGCTCGTGAGGAACTTTGGCAGGAGGAGTCCGCTGGAGCCCCGTTGGCAGGCGCCGAAGCTCGTGTTATTAACAACAAGGACAGCAATAAAAGTGGAGGGCCGCAAGGGCTGGCTCCACTCGAGTCATGTAAAAAGACACTATGGACTACAGCCAAAAGTAGACCCCCAGCCCTGCCCCTTCCAGAGACTGATACTAAACTCCCCCTGGTAGAGAAAACTCCTTCCCAGGAATTTCGCATGAAGTTGAGGTCTAGCAAGTCAGACAGTTTAATTGTTTAAGTCCTCCCCTAGGTGAATCGGTTAGACAAGTTTCTGACAGGTACCCCCTAGACCCCAATAGAGAGAGAGATAGACAGAAACAGATCAAGAAACATGAATATTGTAAATCTCTCCGTAGTCACTGCATTGTGACATTATTGATTATGTTTTTTCTGAGTCTTATGATTATTGCTGCAAGTATCCTGTTACACATGTATTTTCCTATTTTCAAACGTACACATTCTTCTTCAAATGACACTGTCGAGCATACTTTCAGTGAACTGCCCCCGCACGAGTTATCTTACCGACTTGCGCTGCGCAACAATACATTCATCAGTATGTTACATCATTCCCATCAGACCAGCAATGCTACCAATTGTTGGATATGTGGCCGACTCCCTCCCTATCAGAAATACAAGGGAGTTCTGCCCCTCTTTCCGTACCCGTTCACACACAATGGTTCCTGTGGTGCATGGTTTAGTTTTATGAATTCTTTGGATTCTGATTCCGTAGTTTACCAGGGCAATTGGGTGTGGGGAAATCTGAATACAGTCCTGCATAAAGTATGTTTCCCTGACAAGGAGGGTCTTCCCCAAAGGACAGGGACTGATTTAGAAAACGAAGTATATGGATTAGGTAATTTTACACTTAACCTCATGATTCTGAATGTCCAGTCCGAAGCCGAACCAGTCTTGCCCGCTATGTCCGTATTACCAGTCAAAGGTGAATTATGTGTTAGAAAGAATGGTTCAGTACACCTAGGTCATAGTAAATGTACTACTGTGATCGAATTCAGTGATAAAGGCAAGTCTACATTCAAAGCTTCCCGTCATTCCTATTTCATTTGTGGTCATACAGCATATATACGCTTACCTCTAGATTGGGATGGTACTTGTTACATTGCATTCCTTCTGCCACCTGTTTTCCTAGCCCCTCCTGATTATCATAGGGACTCCCATCTAGTACACATTAGACCCAAGAGAGATCTCCCGATTGTCGACTACACTGAAACGGCATGGGAACAGTATACAGACTTCAACAAAGGTTTCTTTCCCTATCTAGGTGCTGTCTTTAATAGTAAACTGATACGCAAATTAACCAGAACCCTCGAATCAGATGTGAATGAAACTACTTCTGCCCTAGGTAACTTAACAGAGGAGCAGTCTGCTATGCGGATTGTTGTTCTTCAAAATCGTCTCGTTCTTGACGTCATCCTGGCCGATAGGGGCGGAGCTTGTAGAGTCATCGGATCGAGTTGCTGTGTTTTCATTCCAGAAAACGCACCATTAGTATATAGAGCCATAACCCGTCTCCACAAGATTGCAAGTCAGATACACCAGAATCCAGGCACCTGGACTTGGTCCGGTTGGTTCTGGAGCGTGCTATCCGCCTGGGGATGGAAAGTCCTATCCTTCCTTGGTATAGCCCTTCTCATAGTGTTCAGTTGTTGCCTATGTTTACAGTGTGGGCCAGCGATTTGCGGCTTGTGCGCCACATCATGTATCCCCCATTCAAGTCCACGTTCTAAATCCCGCCAGAAGAAGGAAGAGCAAATGATGTTATATGAACAAATTGATAGACTAATGAAGATCAATATATCATGAAGGGTCCGTAGGGGACAAGGAGGGAATGAGGTAATATGAGTTTTTATGGTCAATTATGTCCCCTAACGTAGACCCCAACGGCTCCATGTACGTTCTTCAAGTACATGTATGTTCCCTCCACAACCAGCTATGAAGACGCAAATACATTTGCGTCCAACGTTAACATGTCCCCTTTCAGATGCACCATGAATGGGTCGATAATTCAGTTCCTAGGTATGCCTTGCCACCGTCTTTACATGGTGCACTTTCACGTTTTCCTGGCTCTGGCGAGTTAGGCCCTGATTTCTGTCATCGAGTCCTTTCTGCCTTCTGCCTCTGAAAGCTGCAGCCTGCCGCTTCCATGACCCTTGCCTTACTCCCTGTGCGGCGAGCGGTGCCCGGCTCGGCCTGCTTGCCTGCCAAGACTGTATTTTGCCTTCAAGTTATCTGCTCCGCTCCTCGAAAATACATTCCTGTCTAGTGATTTAGGAAAACATCTTCCCAGCTGCAGAGCAAAGGGCCCGGCCTTTCTGTCTCTGTGCAAGTAATTCATTGCTCCTGTTACCATGGTAGGCCCATGGCCCCTCGCATCTCACGCAGACACGTAGACACATATGCACGCACTAGCAGTCAGTATAGAATAGCCTCTGCCCGAGAGACCTTTCCTTCTAGATAATACAGTTCCTCAAACACAAGATATTAGATATGATTTGGGTTTAGATTGTCCTGACACGCCAGACTTCTGTCTCCTCATGTAGAGCTAAATGTCAAGTCCCCTTCACCCTCCAGTTCCACGTCAATCACACGTCATGCTGCTGCGCGCGCATCTCTGCCATATATTTCTGCTGACACTGCAGGATTCCTCTATGGATCCACCCACCTGTGACACTTTCATGTGACGTTGTCTAGTGTACGCCCTCGTGCACGCCTTCTGTTACGTACATGTGTTCTTATCTCTTTTCTCTCAGCTGTTACGCCTTCTGTATCCATCACCATTATATGTATTTTCTATATATATTGTACTCTGTTAATAAAGTATTGTCTATCCCTTCCTGAACCTTCGTGGTGATGGAACACGATACCTGGTTCGAACCAATTCCATTTTATGGAATAAAACCCTTATAAACTCAGATGCCACGGACTCTGCCTCTCATTTTTGATTGAGTTACTCTTATTGAACTTTACCGCATAGAAATTCAGTATAGGTAATTTTTATTTACCACACTTGGAGGCCATGGAGGATCTGAGGACTGAGCGGGACTCAAATCCAAGGGCCAGTATGGATATATCCCAAAGAGCTATACTACACGGAGTGGATCAAGAAAGAGAGGAGAGTCAATTCAAACCGGTGTTTATCTTTATCCCACAAGTACCATGGGACGCCATTGATCTCTTTACCGAAGCAATGACCAAAGATCAGTTAAAGTACAGAAAGACCACGAATCCGAGCATGCAGAATATAACCGATACACAAAGAAAGGCACTGCATGACCTAATGAGTGACGACACCATCATCATAAAACAATCCGATAAGGGGGAAACGTGGTCTTCATCAGTAGAGAGTATTACCATCAGGAGGTGATGAGACAGCTGTCCGATGAGAAGTATTATAGGGTACCAACAATGCGATATATAATCAAAGCATCAAAGAGTATGATACTCTAGTGCATAAATGGTACGATCTCGCAATGCTGGGCAGGGACGAACATATTTTCCTACGCAGCAATAACCCTTTGACGCCTACATTTTACCATCTCCCAAAACTACATAAGAACAGTATACACCCACCGGGGCGTCCTATTGTTTCCTCGATAAATGGTCTCACTGAAAACATGTCTAGATTTGTGGACAATATATTGTTTCCCTTTGTGATTAACCTCAAGTCCTATATTCAGGACACTAAGGATTTTTTTGAACAAAATTATGGATATGACCTGGAAATCTGACTATTTGTTGATGGTGCTTGACATTACCGGCCTATATACGAATATAGAGCACCAACATGGATTGAATGCGGTCCGGCACTACCTTGACCAACGCCAGCTGCGTTTTGCACAGCATAACATGATGATACTAGAATTTTTGGAATTCTGTTTCACACACAACATTTTTTTATTTGAAGAACAATTGTTCAAACAAGTATCTGGGACGGCGATGAGCACCTGCTTTGCCCCCAGCTATGCGAACTTGTTCGTTGGCTGGTGGGAGGAGTAGGTGCCCAGGAGCTGTAGTGTTTGACAGGAGATTGGGAAGGTGTTGTACTGGTACCGTTATATAGATGACCTATTCATTGTGTGGCAAGGGGCAATGAGTATGGCAGAAAGATATGTGGAGATTCTGAATGACAATGAATACAATCTGCATCTGTCAGGTTCCATTAGTCCGGTGGCAGCAGACTATTTGGACCTGAGGGTGTTCATTGATGACGGTAAAATCCAGACTGCACTTTTTAGAAAAGAAACTGCTGGCAATTCCATCTTGTTCGCCAGCAGTAGTCACCCACTCCCATTGGTCAAAAGCATACCCTATGGGGAACTGCTAAGACTACTTAGAAACAGCTTGAGGGATCAGGATTTCGACGCGGCTGCTTCGGACTGCCTCTCGCGCTTTAGTCTTAGAGGGTATGATGAAGGGTTGCTACAAAGCACCCTCAAAAAAGTGAGACGGATACCGAGAAAAGAGCTTTTGAAGAAAAAATCTTTGCCCATTGAGGCCAGTAAAGAAGGGAAATTTAGACTGGTGACTCCATACTCTTCTGGGGCGAACCACCTGAAAGCTATGCTGAGAAAAAACTGGCACATTCTCCTTACAGATAATGCACTGAAGGATGATTTACCACCGTACCCCCTAGTGACCTTTAATAGAGCAAGGTCGTTAAGGGATAAGTTGGTCAGAAGTCACTTAGAAAAACCTATAACTAAGACAAACACTCTGAAGTATTTGAGGGGTTTTTACCCCTGTGTCCGCTGTAAGGCCTGTGCGGCAAGTAGGAGGGTCCTTACCTATGACATACAGGAAACAGGGAAATCTGTGAAGATATTGAGATTTATCACCTGCAGTACCTCTTATACTGTATACTGCTTGGTCTGCCCGTGTGGCTTACACTTCGTGGGTAGCACGATTAATCCACTTAAGATGCGTATATTGGAGAATCTTTGGGCCATTGATAAAGCCGATCCGGCATACCCGATGGCCCGACACTTTGCACACCAGCATGGGAAGATAGAAACAAACTGCAATTCTTTGGTCTAGACACTGTACCACCGAATGTCAGGGGTGGGGACCATTTGAGAAAATTGAGGAGGTTCGAATCGAGATATATTATCGACTTGGTGACTGTAGGAAGGTGGATACCTGACTATGGTTACCCCAGATTTTTTGCCTAGTGTTTAGCTGGTTTTCGACTTAGTTGGCCGGGGATCCTGCTAATCAGGGCCCCATGCTATCTGCTCTCTCTCTTTAAAATGGACTCCATGCACCCTAGGTATATCTCCAATTGGATACTGGGTCACCTTATGAGCCCTGTACAGTGTACTATAGGTACCCAGGGCATAGGTGCATCCAAGGCCTACCAGGGGCTGCAGCATGTATTATGCCACCCCTGGCTGGCCACCCAAATTGACACAACTGGCTGATCACTCAGCTGGGGCAAGGTGGTGTAATCCCCCCTTGCTTAGATATAGTATACCTATGTCTAAACCTATATCTGGACACATATGCACCTATAAGTCACTCCTATGGCAGGCTTAACAATCCTGGAGGCAGAGTGCTTGGTTTTATGTGAGATGGTGCTCTAGCATGAGCTGAGCCTGTCTGCAGCTTTCGGAACCATGTCCTTATAGCTGTTCTAGGATATTGCCATACCATATACTTTTAAGTGCATTATGACCCTACCGGTTAAATGCTAACTATGGTTTGGCTTTATCAAAACATGTTGTGTAAGGTGTCATACGCTTTGGAATACTACCCCCTCGCCAGTCCTGGTGACGGGGGTAGCATTCCACCCTTCTAGAGGGAGAAGACATGTTACTTTCCTTAAACGCAGTTAAATCTAACCAGAGCCTCAGCATCACAAAATGAATGCTGCTGCCACAGACACAAGTCCTGCCTCCTGCTGCTCACCGAAACTCCAGTAGGGGAGGCCTGGACAAAAGGTTTCCTATCACAGGGAGGTGCTAGCACCACCCAGACAGGAGATAGTGGATTGGGGCAGGGAGGGCTGAATGAAACTAGACACTGCCTGGGGCACACAAGGTGTCCCATGCAAAGTCCAGTTCAAACTGGTACTGGGGCACTCCAGCCCCAGCTCTGGCATGAAACTGGACAAAGGGAAAGGGGTGTAACCACCCCCTTCCTGGGTCCCACCCATAGGAGGGACCTAGCAGGTGATCCGGCCCCTTGATTTGGAATAAAGGTAGGAGCTGTGCCCATAGACTTTAGATCATGCTGACTGAAACATTGATACAAAACTCTGGACCCTTCGGCATCCTACTCGACGTAGAAGACTGAAGAATCTCCCTTGTGGTCAAGGAGTGACCACCCTGCACAAGCAGGCACCATAAGTGCTCAAAGGTTTTCTTTGTTGTTGCTCCTGCCGGAGCTCGAACAACAGAGACCAACAAGACCTAGACTCCCAGACTTCCAACAGCCTGATCCACAGCCCCAGCAAAGCTGAGACCTGTGGAGGCGACATGAGACGTGGGACCGTCCATCTTGCAAAGCCAGCAAAGTGCTTCCTGTGCAGCTCCCGAGGCACCCTCGAAGCTGTGCATTGGGGATTGAGAAGCTCCAGCCCTACCCAGCTTTTGCACTGAAGATCACCTCTCCACACGTATTGAGTGCTGCGTGGGGCCCTTTGGCATTTTTCCTGCTTGACGCATTGTCTGGTCACTTGCCCATTGGCTAGTGGCCTCTGTGATGACGAACCTTTGACTTTTTACTGCTGGTCTGGTTGCTCCAGACTGGCCCTTGCTCCCCTGAAAAGGAGCAGCCCATCAGACCTTGCTGGTCTGATCCAGAAGCCCTCTGTGATTCCTGCGTGGGTTGCATTTGCCAAGGCCTGTTGACTCTGATTTGAGAACTGATACCGCCGACAGCGAGAGCCTTTCTGGGACATCCTGTGTTCACTCCTGGTTGTCATCAATACTTCCTGGTCCATGTGGCAGCGGAGACAAACTTCACAACAGCACCCGATCGCAACCCAACATCGCCTGTTTCCTTCCTGGTTCCATCCTGGTCACTGGCTAGTGACCCAGACTCTGTCCCCTCTGCTTTCAGGTACTCTACATCTTTGATCCACCCTTGGTTCCAACCGGACTCTTCTCTTCTGGACCCCTGCAGCATCTTTTCACCAAGGCTCCATAGAACTCCACGACAAAACCCGACGCACTTTGACACCTATGCACCCGCTTCCTGTGGGTGAGGTAACGAGAGTACTCCGGTGCCCCTGTAGAGATTTACATCCCTAGTGTCCTAGTTTTAAGTGGGTAAGTTCTAGTCCAGTCGGAAGACTTCCAAAACTGCAACTTTCTAACTTTTACGCACCATTGACTTCTATTGGTGAACGCATGTGCCTATAGACACTGCACCCGCATCCTGTGGGCCTCCCCCGACCTAACCTTTGTTAGTCCATTGTAGCCCCAGCGATTCTCAAGGCCCTAGGCCTTACCATGGTTTGTGACGTAGTTCTTATACCACTATTTTAGTATATGGTTTGAGTGGCCACCAAGGCCTATCCAAATGTGTGCAACTTTTGTATGTTATATGAAGTTCTTTGTTTAACGCTTGTGCTTCTGTCCTCATAAAGAGTACAGGGGATTATTCTAGTAATAAATACATATATTTTATAATATATAACTTGTGTGGTGTCCTTTCATTTGGTATTAAAAGGATTGCATATGGTAAAACAGCTGGCTTCACATGCCCTCTTGAGTTTAGCCTAAGACTGCTTTTGTCCATGCTACCATTAGGATAGCTGGTCTATAAGGTTGACTTACAACCAATCACAATAGGGGTCGTTTGGACTGGTGCAAGGTGCTCACTAGACCAGTGAACATCATATACCAGGCCAACTTCTCACATTGGTGTGCAGCGGTTGGGATTTAAGCTTGCTGTTGTTTTACCAATTGTAATCTTTGACAATATCATTTGAAAGACCACATCAAGTACCATAAGTACATATAAAAAAAGCTTTAAATACTTAAGTTCTACTGAACTTAGTGGTTGTAGAACAAAGGGCTTAGCACACCCTGACTACAACTCCAAGAGAGGTTCAAGTAGGTAAACACTTAGTGTAGGTAGGTGCCCACACCCACACCTTACTAATCATGTATGGCACAGGTGAACCAGCCAGTTCTCTACCTGTGGAAAGTGACCCTCACAAGGCACCCTCCAGCTATGAAAAACTCAGCTTCAGAGAATTGAGTGCCTTGTGCACCTCAAGGAGGCTGAAAAAAGGTTGTTACCCTACCATCCCAATCCTGATACATGTCCTAGAGACAGCTGATTTTGAGAAGGCCTCTGCAGGCCCCTCAGGTAATACAGGAGAGGGAGCCCCCATAGATGATGAGACCATCACCCCAGAAGTTGAGGAGATAGATGGAGATGATTCAGATGATCAGGGGGGTGGCCAGGTTCAGGTCAGAAGACTTAGCAAGGCTAACCTAAGCTTACATGGGGATGGAGAAGGGTTTCACCCCTCCAGATCTAATAGTAGGCTTCTCCCTGGCAATAGAAGGGACAGATCTCCTTCCAGGGAGTCTATCCTCTCTAATGCCCCAAGGAGTTCTCAAAGGGAAATGACTTCCCCCCAGAGAAAAGAGCATGAGGCTAGGATGAGAGTTGTCCAACTTCAGATAGAGAAAGAGGAAACAGCCCTGGCCCAAGCTAAACTTGCTTTAGCAAGGGAACAAAGATTAAGTGGATTAGATTCCACTGGTGGCAGCAATATCCATAAGGATAAAGACAGGTCCTATGATCATAGAAACCTGAGTAAGATTGTGCCCCCATACAAAGATGGGGATGACATCCACAAATGGATGACTTCTCTGGAGAGAGCCTGCACGGTACAGCAGGTTCCCCAAGATCAGTGGGCAGCAATCATGTGGCTCTCCTTCTCAGAGAAAGGAAGAGACAAGCTCCTCACTGTTAGACCTGAGGATGCTAAAAATTACACTGTCCTGAAGAGTGCTCTTATTGATAATTTTGGCCTAACCACTGAGCAAAACAGGTTGTTGTTCAGAGATACCCAAAAAGCTCAGACTCAGGACTGGACTGATTTTGTAGATGGTGCTACTAAGGCTCCGGAAGGTTGGTTACTGGGCAGCAAAGTACATAACTATACAGGATTGTATAATTTGATTATGAGGGAGCAGATCCTTAGTAATTGTCAAAACCAGCTTTTACATCAGCACCTGGTGGACTCAGATCTGACCTCTCCACAAGAATTGGGTAAGAGGGCAGACAAATGGGTCAGAACCAGGATTAGGCCTAGAAATCAGGGTAATGACCAGAAGAAAGATTCTACCAAGCCTCAAGAGAAAGGCGGGGATAAACTTAAAGACAAGACTTCCCCAGGACCCCAAAATTCCAATGATGGGGGTGGGTCTCAAAATCCTTCCTCTACAGTTAAGAAACCTTATTGCCATGCTTGTAAAAAGCCTGGCCACTGGAAGACTGACAGCAGTTGCCCCAAGGCCAGCAATAAGGATAATATCCCTCCAAGAAATACTCCAACATCTCCTGTTACTACTAGTAGTAATCCCCCAGGTGGTGGGAGTGCCCTCAAGAATTTGGCTGGGTTTACTTGGGGAAGTCAGGTGGACTCTGACTTAACCAGGTCCCCTACCACAGCTACTCTTGTCTGTGAAAATGGAATGGGGTTTGCCAACTTCACTGCTTGTCCCAACACTTTGGGCAAGTACAGACAGGGGCCCCACATCAAAGGCCAGAAAGTTGAAGCATACAGAGATACAGGGGCTAGCATCACTATGGTGACTGACAGTCTAGTTCCCTCAGAACAACTTTTACCTGGGTTCACTTATCAGGTGATCAACATTGATGGAGTGCAGAAAGATCATCCCATGGCAGTAGTAAATCTCAGCTGGGCAGATGTCACTGGCCCCAAGAGAGTGGCAGTGTCATCAAACTTGCCTGTAGATTGTCTACTGGGGAATGATCTAGAGATCTCAGCCTGGGCTGAGGTTGAACAAGAAACCTATTCTAGAATGGTAGGCCTTCCAGAAAAGGTTAGTGGGGCTGTGATAGCCACAGACCCAGCCCAAGCAGAATTCCTTCCTAAAGAGGTTGGAAGGGCTGTGATGGTCAAAGCCCAATCTCAGGCAGACTTCCCTGAAAAGGTTGGCAGGGCTGTGATGGTCACAGCCCACACCCAAACTGAGTTCCTTCCAGAAGTCCTAACAAACAATTGCTGTAAGAAATATAATTTTTCCAAACACACAGTAACTGCAAGCGTGGATAAAGAAATAGTGATCACGTGTCCTCTGGCAGATAGTAACAACTAACATGAGCCTCATTTTATACCACCTAATATACAGTTTAAAGAGATAGCTAAAGGAAAAAATCTCTCCTACAATCAGTGCCAAACAAAACATAATATACCAACACAGAATCAAGGAAGAGAAGAATCCTTTGAAAATGCCTCTTTAAAAGAAACAATGAGTTCCAGTGAAGAGTGGCAAATTACATTTATACCGCTATATACGTCAAGAGGAAAACAAGATATATTAAATAGAGGCAATATTATGAGACTTTTAGGAGAGGTGAGAACATTACAATGCATTGAAACAACAGATTTATTTTCGGTTAAGTTTGTGCCAAATATACATAATCCACTCACAGAGGCAACTTTATCTTTATGGAAATCGGAAAAAATAGTAAATCAAATCTTAGATGCTAAGGAGCAATTTGAAACTTGGGGTATAAAAATAATAAAATCAGCATTGCAGCGCTACCCTGCCCCATTGGCACAAGGAGCCAATAAGCTGAGTGAACATCCTCCAGTGTATTCGATTCTGTACAATGCCAGAGGACCAACAAGTACTAATACGGTGTCCCCAACAAGAGGGAGGAATAACTATAAGTATTGGTCACCCTTAACAAATGATAGGCATTGACCAGTTACTAAAGTAAAACATGCTTGTCAAAATGAGAAATTAAATATACTTTCCTGGAACATTGCAGGTGCAATTACAAAACTTACGGATAGACACTTAATGGAAACCTGGGCTCCATATGATATTATAGTACTTCAAGAAACCTGGTTGACAGAACTAATTCAGCTACCTGGATTCACAGTACATCAGGTGGATGCAGTAAAAACAAGTAATTATGGAAGAGCAAAGGGTGGTCTTTCGGTATACATATCAAATAATTTCAACTCAGGATCCGAACAAATGCCGACAACTTCAAATAATATACAAATAATAAAACTTAATTTTGCTAGCGGTCACTGGGTAATTCTGTTTCATATATATGCTCACCCAAATGCTCAAGAAAAACTAAAAATATTCAAAAAGCTAATCCAGGAAATAACTGAAGTAAGATACAATACTCCAACTTGGGATATTGTCATAACAGATGACTTTAATACTCATCTCATCTTTACACCAGACGAAGACGATCAGTTAACTGTTGAAAAATAATTATGGTCAATAAAACATCAAACTGCCCATCAATGGAGGAAGCCAAATAAAGTGGGCAAGGAACTAGTGACAACCCTGGAACACCTGGGACTGAGAGTAATCAACGGGCGAACTTTGGATGATAACCCACCAAGCATAACATACTATGGCCCAACCACAGGGTCCATTATTGATTACACAATTCTAAGCCTGTCATTAATTCAGCAATTAAGTTTGTTCAAAATTAAGTGTACTACGGAAAGTGATCATTTGATGCAGCAAATAGAAATAAATATTATTCTGGATAGATTTCAACCAGCACCAACATTGAATGAGGGAAGTTTAGTAACCGCCTAAAAAAGAGTGAACTGGTCAAGCGAACGACTAGCGGAATTTGCAGACAAAACCAAAACAATACTGGAGGACTATATGGAGGTAATACCTTCAATGTTAAAAGCTTGGAATAAATTTGTGCTCGAAGTAACAAAACAAAACTCAAAAGTAACTACTAGACGGATCACAAATCATAATTGCTTAACAGCGTATAAAATTAAAGGGTTAAAAAAGGACTTGAGAAGAGAAATAAGGAAGCTAAAAAAACAAGGCAATAGATCAGATGCTTGGGATAAGCTAAAGATACTGAAAAAAGAGTTTAAGAAACACGTCTGGTTAGAAAAAAGAAAAACAACCGATGAGTTTTGGGCAAAGATGGTTTATAATTGCAAACAATCAAATGCTAAAGCATTTTGGAAAATAATAAATGGCCTAAATAAGTCTTTTAACACACAAATATCAACAAATGTAACAGAAGAAACTTGGGCTGTGTGTTTAACAAAACTTAATGTAGCCGAGAACCAATTAAGGACTAATGAAAATAACAAAATTAATCAAATAATTGAACCATCATTCCACTATGCCCATGTGCCCGAAATGGATGATACATTGAGCACTAAAATCGAAAAGGTTATTAAATCAGGAAGAAGTGATAGTGTTCCCGGTCCAAATGGCATTCCAGCAGCCTTATTTAAAACTGACCCAAAGTATTGGGCCAATCGCATAATGCCATTGTTCAAAGAGGTGGAAAATACAGGTTCAATTCGTGATAGTTGGAGAGGATCGATAATAAACCCTATTTATAAGGGAGGTGATAAAACAAATCCATCCAACTATAGGTTGAGCTCCGGCAGGAGCAACAACAAAGAAAACCTTTGAGCACTTATGGTGCCTGCTTGTGCAGGGTGGTCACTCCTTGACCACAAGGGAGATTCTTCAGTCTTCTACGTCGAGTAGGATGCCGAAGGGTCCAGAGTTTTGTATCAATGTTTCAGTCAGCATGATCTAAAGTCTATGGGCACAGCTCCTACCTTTATTCCAAATCAAGGGGCCGGATCACCTGCTAGGTCCCTCCTATGGGTGGGACCCAGGAAGGGGGTGGTTACACCCCTTTCCCTTTGTCCAGTTTCATGCCAGAGCTGGGGCTGGAGTGCCCCAGCACCAGTTTGAACTGGACTTTGCATGGGACACCTTGTGTGCCCCAGGCAGTGTCTAGTTTCATTCAGCCCTCCCTGCCCCAATCCACTATCTCCTGTCTGGGTGGTGCTAGCACCTCCCTGTGATAGGAAACCTTTTGTCCAGGCCTCCCCTACTGGAGTTTCGGTGAGCAGCAGGAGGCAGGACTTGTGTCTGTGGCAGCAGCATTCATTTTGTGATGCTGAGGCTCTGGTTAGATTTAACTGCGTTTAAGGAAAGTAACATGTCTTCTCCCTCTAGAAGGGTGGAATGCTACCCCCGTCACCAGGACTGGCGAGGGGGTAGTATTCCAAAGCGTATGACACCTTACACAACATGTTTTGATAAAGCCAAACCATAGTTAGCATTTAACCGGTAGGGTCATAATGCACTTAAAAGTATATGGTATGGCAATATCCTAGAACAGCTATAAGGACATGGTTCCGAAAGCTGCAGACAGGCTCAGCTCATGCTAGAGCACCATCTCACATAAAACCAAGCACTCTGCCTCCAGGATTGTTAAGGCCTGCCATAGGAGTGACTTATAGGTGCATATGTGTCCAGATATAGGTTTAGACATAGGTATACTATATCTAAGCAAGGGGGGATTACACCACCTTGCCCCAGCTGAGTGATCAGCCAGTTGTGTCAATTTGGGTGGCCAGCCAGGGGTGGCATAATACATGCTGCAGCCCCTGGTAGGCCTTGGATGCACCTATGCCCTGGGTACCTATAGTACACTGTACAGGGCTCATAAGGTGACCCAGTATCCAATTGGAGATATACCTAGGGTGCATGGAGTCCATTTTAAAGAGAGAGAGCAGATAGCATGGAGCCCTGATTAGCAGGATCCCCGGCCAACTAAGTCGAAAACCAGCTAAACACTAGGCAAAAAATCTGGGGTAACCATAGTCAGGTATCCACCTTCCTACAGTCACCAAGTCGATAATATATCTCGATTCGAACCTCCTCAATTTTCTCAAATGGCCCCCACCCCTGACATTCGGTGGTACAGTGTCTATACCGAATTAAAGCAAAGTTCCTTCCTTCGCTAACTTATGCAAGTGTGGTGATGTATGGTAGGGATGCTAAATTATTAGACAGCTTACAAACGAAAACATATAAACAGGTTTTCCATCTTCCATCCAATGCCTCCCCAGCCCAAATCCGTTTAGAATTTGGCTTATTGCAGCAAAGTATAGCAAGAAAGTATCACTTTATTAAAACTATGTATAAAATACGAAATAATGAATCAAGTGTTTTAGTTAAAGCACTATGGGAAACCATAATCCATGATGCTAAGTCAACCTATAGTAAATACTTATATTCCTTCTTACGTTTAATAAATGTGGGTGATTTGTGGGCCCTAAAACTGCCTCATCACACGTTTTGCCAGGTTATGAATAAGGCAGCTAAAAATCACTCACTGATAGAGGATAAAAGTCTCTTTTCACGACGAGCTCATGCATGGATGACAATTCAAACATATGTCACATTGCAGCCTGCAATTTATTTTCAATTAACTTATCCAGTGCGCTTTAAGAAACAATTAATGGCTATGCGCCTAGGGGATCTGCCGTCTTTATCTGAAAAACCTTCTTGGCAATATAATGGATTAAAAACGTGTAGATTATGTGATGCTGCGGAAGAAGATTTTGTACATTTGGTTTGTATATGCCCTAAAATGATGAATGCATGCCGATTACTTTTAAAGTATTTATTTAATGAGAAAGGGATTCGTATATGTAGAACAGCAATCATGAGAAGCTTGGACTTTACTGATCCTCGTCTAAATTGTAACTTGTGAAATATTTGGAAATTCACGACAAAGCAGTAAAAGAGACAGTAGGAAGCATCCTTAGAGGCAGGCTCTAACTGTAAGTTATTGTTAAAGTAGCTACAGTTATGGTAATTGACGCCATAATGAACAACAGAATTATGCTTGTCACACTTCCTATGTACCCCCATACAAACTTGTTGAAATACTGTAAAGTACTTATAACCTCGCTCTGATGATATTTTATAAAACTGGAATATAACTGTTATTTGATGTATTAATATACATAACGTTTTTTAATGCGGTGGAGTGACATCCTTTTAAAGAAAAACATTTATTTAAACTGTATTTTGTATTGTGATGGTTTTTGTTAACTAAAAACAATAAACAATAAAACAAAAGGTTGGTGGGGCTGTGATGGTCACAGCCCAAACTCAAACAGATTTTAGTGTTGTGAAGCCTGAAACTATGGATCACTCCACTCAAACAGAGAGCATTGGGGAGGAAGAAAAGTCTCCCTCCCACCAGACATTAGGTGAGAGTCGGTCTCCTCAGGAAACTGACCCTACCCCTTGTGAAGGAACTGCCCCAGAGGTAGTCAGGCCTATACTCGCAGAGCCTCTGATGTCAGTGGACCCTTCCAAGGTGGGATCCAGTCTGGAGCAGGTAACCTGCCACTCTCTACCCTGCCTCAGTCATCCCAGGGCTGTAGAAGTCAGGGATGCAGTGGTGGACCCCAAAGGGCCCCCTGTCCACAGAAACCACCCCATCAGCAGATTAGGGGCACCAAAGCTAGCAGCCCTAGCAAGGTGAACAAGTCAAAAACTCCTGCGGGATCTCCCTTACACTTAGTTAGGAGCTTCCCCCAGATGGATTCTGTTGGGCACAGCCAAACCTGGTACCCAAAGGCCCAAACTTGACCTGTCCTTCTAGTAAGCCAACAAAAGGGACCCAGCCCCCAGCTGTAGGCAGCCAGAGGTTGACCATGAGAGCACAGTGCAACTCAGTCATGGAAAGAAAGGCATCCATGGTGGATAGTGATTGGAGGAAGCTGAGCACTACATTAGTGGAGCCTCACTTCAGTACTCCATCTTAATACCAGCCTTTTACTTTGCCAAAACACACCACAGGTGCAGATTCCCTATGGTGGAGACCCTCTGATACCCCTAGGGTGAGGGATTGCTTAGTGAACCATGAGACAGGGGGTAACCGTGCTAGTGCAGGGTCTTCCTTATATGGCCACTTAGGTAATATAGGCTTACCTGGTCAAGGATAGCCTTATCTCCTTTCGTTTGGGGGGGGCATTGTGTAGGAAGGTGGATACCTGACTATGGTTACCCCAGATTTTTTGCCTAGTGTTTAGCTGGTTTTCGACTTAGTTGGCCAGGCTATCTGCTCTCTCTTTAAAATGGACTCCATGTACCCTAGGTACATCTCCAATTGGATACTGGGTCACCTTATGAGCCCCTGTACAGTGTACTATAGGTACCCAGGGCATAGGCGCATCCAAGGCCTACCAGGGGCTGCAGCATGTATTATGCCACACTTGGCTGCCCACCCAAATTGACACAGCTGTCTGATCACTCAGCTGGGGCAAGGTGGGGTAACCACCCCTTGCTTAGATATAGCATACCTATGTCTAAACTTATATCTGGACACATATGCACCTATAAGTCACTCCTATGGCAGGCCTTAACAATCCTGGAGGCAGAGTGCTTAGTTTTATGTGATATGGTGCTCTAGCATGAGCTGAGGCTGTCTGCAGCTTTCGGAACCATGTCCTTATAGCTGTTCTAGGATATTGCCATACCATATACTCTTAAGTGCATTATGAACCTCCCGGTTAAATGCTAACTATGGTTTGGCTTTATCAAAACATGTCGTGTAAGGTGTCATACACTTTGGAATACTACCCTCTCCCCAGTCCTGGCGACAGTGGTAGCATTCCACCCTTCTAGAGGGAGAAGACATGTTACTCTCCTTAAACGCGGTTAAATCTAACCAGAGCCTCAGCATGCATGTTTGCGACGTAATATCGGATTGATTGGATGTGTGTATAGGTAGAATCTCCTTCATTGAATGAGTGCATTGGTACTGCCTGGATGATTGGAAGACTCATACAAAATAGCCTAATCACTAATCCCACTGCCAGCATGTCTTAAACCTCAGTTTTTTTTTCTGGCCTCACTTTTCACCAACTACTCAGACTCTTTTGGCCTAGCCAAATATAAATCATCAACCCTTCACATGTCACAGTTGTAATTCTCACCATATAACCAAAAGCATGCATGCATCTGTCTGTGCCTTTTGCTAGTGGCATCATACATAAAAGAAAAATACAAATAGATGTATACCTGTGTTTTATAGGTATCAGATCTTCCATTGCATAACACTTGTGAAAATATATCTAGAAGCATAGACATAGCAAATTCAGACTCCTAAGATTAACACCTGGGTAATGTATAATGGGCCAGTATGTAAGTTGCAACTGTGTGCCGCTTTTTTGTATAGCATTGAAGTAGGTTGGGACTTTATCTGTGCTGTTCAGAGGCCGCCAGCAGCCCAGTGATGGCCTAAGTGGTATTTTTTTACGCAGATAGGCCTGTGTTACCTTCCTTTTACAAACCGGAGGAGAGGAAGCATTGGGAGGGGAAGAGGGGGGGAGAATCAAGGAACGTGTCATTCCCAGTCCCTCGATCTGCAGGCCCTGCAATGTACGCAGATTCAGCTCGAGCAGGGAGGCTGATAGTTACCTTCACTTATTTTCAGGTGTGGTTCACCAGTGTGAAGAAATCAGTACACAAAGTGTGCAGGCAACATTTGCATTTCTTTTTTATCTCCCTGAAGTTAATAAAACATTTCTCTTGTAAAGCCCACAACCCCCTAGTATTTTCCAACAAGGCACAATCTGCAAACGGGGGCCATTTGTTTTACATTGGCAGGTCAGATTTTGGATCCCAATTCAACTCTGTACCTCAGTCACAAGACCTTGCAGTCCTTTCAACATGACAGACTGCACTCCTCATTTCACGAAGACACCTAAATATATAGGGCGTACTTCAACTAAACCTTCCCAGAGTCTCATACCAAGTACCATAGTCACTAATCCCTTTGTCAGCATGTCTTTAATCTCACTTTTGTCTCACATATTCACTACTCAGCAACTACAAAGAGTGTTGGGCTTAGTCAAATGTAAAGCAGCAACCCTTCACATGTCACAGTTGTAACTCTCACCATATTACTGAAAGCATGCATCCATCTGTTTGTGCCTTCTGCTAGTGTCATCATACTTAAAAGAAACATACAAATAGATGTATACCTGTGTTTTATAGGTATTGGTTCTTACGATTCATAACACATGTGAAACTACATGTAGAATCATAGACATGACTCAGCAAAGTCAGACTGCTAAGACGAACGCTTGCGCAAGGTACAACGGGCCGGTATGTAAGTTGCAACTGTGTGCCGCTTTTTTGTATAGCATTGAAGTCATTTGGGACTTTATCTGTGCTGTTCAAATGCCGCCAGCAGCCCAGTGGGGGCCTAAGTGGTATTTTGTGATGCAGATAGGCCTCTGTAACCTTCCTTTTATAAACGGGGGAGAGGAAGCATTCAGTTGGGGAGGAGGGGGGAGTCGAGGGAGGTGCCATTCCCAGTCTCTGGATGTGCTGTCCCTCTAATGTACTCATATTGAGCAGGGGCAGGGAGCCTCAGAATTACCTTCACTTTTATTCAGGTGTGGTTCACCACTGTGAACAAATCCGTAAACAAAGTGTGCATGCAAAATTTGAATTTCTTTTTTATCTCTCTGAAGTTAATAAAACATGGCTTTTTTAAAGCCCCCCACTATCTTGCGACAAGGCGCAATCTGCAAATGTGGGCTGTTTGTTTAACGTTGCTGGGGCTAATTTTGGATCCCAATTCAACCCTGTACCTCACTCACAAGACCATGCAGTCCTTTCAACATGACAGACTGCACTCCTCATTTCTCGAAGACACCTAAATGTATACAGGGTACTTTATGCATACCTTTCCGTAGAGTCATGCAAAGTAGACTAATCACTAATACCGCTGCCAGCATGTCTTAAACCTTATTTTTCTCTTGCAGCTTGACTATTCAGGAGCTACTCAGTCTTTGTACATTGTGTAACATATGCCAAACAGCACACTTCTGTGATAATGTGTTATTTAAAAAATATATATATTTTCAAACTTAAAAAAATCACTCCAAAGACTAAAGCACTACTACACAATGCATAACACAACTTACATATTTGTAACTCACTTCTGTAATAGTATTGTAGAATATCAAATATCAAAAAATGCATGAAAAGTTTTCTTTCTCACACACTAAATATAATGTAGCACTCTCAACAAAGTAAAACCAGTAATGGCAAACTTTCCCTCTCTTTCTGCACACAAATACATGTAAGTAACAAATCAAATTTGTTCCTTCATTATTTCAAATTGTAAAACCCATATCTATTGGTTACTCATATCAACCCTTTCTAACTCTCTGCTACAGGTACCCAAACTGCTGCATATCCAAAGACCACTGAACCATTATAAGAGATCAAAAACCTATTTTCAATTATACTACTGCTAATTCTGAATATGTAATGATAAACTTTATTCGGATTTTTTAAAGATCCATAAAAGCAGTACAGGTAAAAAATGAATCTGCAATGCGATATGATTACAGATTACTTAAAAACAGCGAAAAGGAGTTTCGGTAATTTATACAGTACTGTTACATTTAAAGGTTTTTCCTGTGTCCGTGTATACATTTCAGAAAGTTAAGAACATGGTAACATGTGGCTTCAGTGTCCAAAAGCTGCAAGCTCAACATGGCTACTCGGCATTGTCTAAGACCCCAAGATTTTAAAAGAGTTAGTAACCAAAGTTTGCGATGTTCCTGATAAAATTTGCAGAACAGAACAGTGTGAAGGGTGGTTTGTATTGATTTCCCATCGCATGGACATGGAAGTGGATTTGGGTCCCAAACATTTGGCGTTGGAAAAGCTACCAGTTTGTGGAATATGTTCAGTCTGAATCTTATCAGGAGAAATCGGTCGAAGGTGCCAATGTCGAGGTTTAAATAGGGCTGCATTAAAAGAGTAGATTGGACCATTATTGCGTGCTGCACCGACTGTTTCCCAGCTTCTGATTGTAGTCTCAGATTACCCAAATGGTCCAAAGCTCGTGATTTTAAATTATTTTTTGAGAGTTCTCCAATTTTTTCGGGGTTTGAATAATATTTTTCTATTCCAAGGTCAAAGAGGAAGGTCCGAATATAGGCCAGCCATTTAATTTTTAAAACGTAGTCCAGGGACATTGCATCTGCCAGTATTGTTTTTGTAATGTCGTTTTTATCTGAAGCCCAGATACGTCGCCAAAGGAGGAGTGGTTGAATTTTTGCAAGGTCTTCGATATATGGAACCCCCAATTCTAGGTGGCAGGCGTAAGTCGAAGAACTTTTGGGGGCAGATAAGAGGAATCTGAAAAAATTGTTTTCTGCAATTTGCAGAGAGGTAACATCCATGTGGCCCCATAGTCCTGCTCCATATAAAGCTGTAGATTGACATTTGGCTTTGTATATGGTCATCAATTCCCTGGGCGGACGTTTTCCTAATTTTTGTGTAAACGACACCAATGCGGCTAATGCTCTTTTAAAACAATGTTTTCTGGCTTCTACTGCTGGTTTCCAGGAGAGTTTATTATCTATCATGACTCCCAGATGCCGCTCGTAGCTGTGACTGTGACCGTGTGATAGTGCGGATTCCTTCGTGTATTCCATCCGTTGCCCAAGGAGTGAGGAGAAGGCGTCTCTGAGCCTGTTCAATCACCGGGAAGCCTGCTGCATCAGGGGACGGGACTGCGAGACCCAGGGTTCCGCGCAGGAGCATCGGAGCGCACCTGGAGTCTCTTCCCGCCCCCTGCTCCTCCCTTGACTGATTGCCTGCACTTTAAAACAGCTCGCGGCCCCCGCTCCGCGGGTGCCGCTCGTAGCTGTGACTGTGACCGTGTGATAGTGCGGATTCCTTCGTGTATTCCATCCGTTGCCCAAGGAGTGAGGAGAAGGCGTCTCTGAGCCTGTTCAATCACCGGGAAGCCTGCTGCATCAGGGGACGGGACTGCGAGACCCAGGGTTCCGCGCAGGAGCATCGGAGCGCACCTGGAGTCTCTTCTCGCCCCCTACTCCTCCTACAAAGTACGTGCATCAGACGCACAGCGGGACGCGTGTGCGGGACGCCGGACGAAGCCCGGACAAAGGGCGGACAGTCTAAGACAGTCCGAGACAGGCCGTGACTGGACTGGGCACGTCTCTCTGCCCTGCAGTTTCTGATTGTTTCCAAATAGTAAGACTATAATTTCCTAGTAATACCCGTCCACCTTTGTTAATTTCGTATCATATAACTTGTGATCTTGTGTGTTTTGGATACTGGTAAACTTCTAGGACCTAACAATCAATCAAATTTAACAATGTCAAAGAAGAAAGTTGCGACGGGGGGTAACTCTATTGAAAATTATATGGTACAAGTAGTGTCAAAGATAAATACCGAGAGGAGACAATCTCTGGGTCTTAGTCATTCTCCAAATTTATCTCCTCTAAGTCCCTCACTAGATTCTCCTTGGTTAGATATTCCATCTCAGGCTGAGGGAAGCTTAAATTTAGACCCCGAGGTACCTGAAAATGGTCCATTAAACATGAGTAAAGAACAGGATCAAGATACAGCCACAATCAATGTTTCAGACTCACAAATAGTAGACCCTGAAGAAAATCATACTGTACAAGTCAGTGAGCAGACAAGTACAGAAGCCGATCCTCCCATTCAAACTCCAGCTGCTCGAGCAATCAGAAAGTGTAGAAAAATTCAACTGCCTCGTGGTGGAGCCATTATAGGGAGGAAGAGGGCTGCGTCACCACTGAGAAGCAGGGAAAAAGGTAGGAGGAAATTAGAAGAGGACGAAAATTTAAACATGGAAGAAGAGCTTATTTCCAGGTTGGTAGATATAATTGACACTAAATTCAGAGCCTTAATTAAACCAGTAGTGGCCAAACTGGATAAGTTATCAGCAGACGTAAAAAAGCTGGGTGTAGATCAAAAGAAGTTAATGGAAGAAGTGACCAACATATCCGGCACAGTTAAAAATCTGGCCATACCTGTAAAAGAGGTACTTGGCCACCTCCCAGATACAGGTACAACCTCTGACATTACAAGGGTAAACCTCCCAGATCAGACACCCAACACTGTACCTACTCAGTCGCCGGTAAGGGATACTCAGCCCCCACATCCACGAGGAATAACCCCACCAAGAGCAGGTGAAGATACACTTCATTTCATTGAGGACGCAGCCCCTCTAGTGCTGGTTTTAGCAAATGCTCCCCCTTTAACACCAGACCAAACTGAATCACCCACGGCGTTAACAAGTAAAGCCCTGCACTGGTTATCGGGCAACATGCGGTTGGCCCCTTGGGGGAAGCAACAACTAGCTAGAGATATTAAATCAGCCAGAAGGGCCACTTGGATAGGCCCAAACCCCAAAAAATTTAAAGGCGACTGCATTATAATAAATCTTGTAAACTCTGCAGTCTTACCTAATATCCTTCCAAACATTCTACCACCACAACGAAGGAGTGGTACTATCATTCCTCTTACTTTAGATTTTTTTGGTAAGAAACAAAGGAGCATGACATACCCTAAGCCTAATCATACCTACACTAGACACATATGGCCAGAGAAAACAAACGGTTGGGGTTTTGATGCACCAGTAAATAACTGGGGTTATAGTAGGGACGGATATGATCAACAACCACGACCATATCATACAGATCCCTATTACTTTAATATCCCCACCTCAAACAGGTATGATATTTTCTCTGCGGATGGAGGGCTGGATGGGGTAGAATGACTACCAGAAGACATAGGCATAGTGGATGTGAATGCTTGTTGTACTGTAATCCCTATTACCAACCCCCCTGTTATAGAGAGTTCGAATAGAACACAGTGTGGAGGTCAAAAATGTGTGGAGGGACTTCTACTGTTATCATGGAATATAGCCAGACTATCTGATAAAATGCAAGATAAGGACTGGCTGCATTACGTTAAAAAATATCCCATACTATGTTTTCAGGAAACTTGGGTAATAGGAGGAAACATGTACATTGAGGGATATCAGAGCTTTATAATCCCAGCTATACCATCTGCAAGTGGAAGAGCTAAAGGGGGTTTGGCCATTTTTGTTAGTTTGTCGCTTATATGTCAGAAGATTGAACATAATTCTGGTAACAAAAACATCCAGGTTTTGGAATTTAGAAGGGGTAAAATCCATTTTGCTCTGATTAATTTTTATAATTCTGTGAACCAGGCTGGAAATTGCAATATAGAAACCTTACGTGATTTGCTAGGGGCAATTGATAGTTCTCTGCCATGCTCTAAAATACTAGTAGGTGATTTTAACACACATCTATGTGGGAACCCTAGTGTGGGACCCGTTGGTCAATTGGGGTGTAACAGTATGGAAGGAATACACTTTGAGCACTCGAGGAGGGGCACAGTGTTGAACGAATTAATGAATGAAAACAATTTGTTTAATGCAATGTCGACTGTACCTGATCAATCTGTATTCCCGATCCCCACTTTTAAAGGTCATGCAACAGGCACTTACATAGACCATATCCTCATCTCAGCTGACTTTGTAAATATCATTGAGGACTTTAGGATCCTCATGAGTATTTTCAGCGATCATAACCCTTTATGCATTACTTTGGGCATGAGTTTACTTGAAAAGCACACTCCTCGTGAGGACCGTGGCCTTTTAAAATGCATTAATGGGAAGCGTCGCTTAAAATGGGCTATGGTGGATAGCGATCAATTTTATACCTCTGTTAGTGCAGTCTGTAATCAAGAATTAATGATTTGTACATCCCCCACATCAGCTCCGTCTCAAATCCTGACATCCTTTAATGAGATAGCTACGAAGGTGGAGTCTCTTTTAACGGTACCTAATAAGGGAAGGTCAAATTCCAACTGCAATCCAAAATGGTTTGACAGTGTTTGCTCAAAGGCCAGTCGTGAGCTCAAGAAAGCCTTAAATACAAAACCAAGAGATCTATTGACCATCCGGGGCTTGCGGATTAAATATAAGAAATCACTGGCTACCCGTAAGCGTGCAGTTAAAAAAGGTGTTTGGGAATCACTCCTAGAGCCCGAGACTTTAAAAAATAGCTCGAAGTTTTGGGAGATAATTAACAAACCAATATTTGACTGCTCTCCAATTTCAAACGTGGGCACAAATATATCAGAGGACGAATGGATAGACCATTTTAGTTCTATTTTTATAAATAATGCTTCACAGACCGAACATAATCTTGGCATAGGCAGAGATACTTCTCTATGTTTCTCAAATGAGGAAATAGTTAAAGGAATTAAAGGCTTGTCAAACAATAAGGCACCGGGCCCTGATGGACTTCCGCCTGATCTTTTTAAGTCACGGGAAGCACTATGGGCGCCAGTACTCACAGCTGTACTTAATGCAGCTGCGCTTTGTGGATGCCCTAAATCATGGGGGGTATCTACAATAGTCCCTATATTCAAGAAGGGAGACCGTAGCAGTCCGGCCTGCTACAGACCGATATCTTTAATAAATTCTGTGGCAAAAGTGATAGGAGGAGTAATTTTAAATAGATTGACTAGTTGGGCAGATGAAAATAATATAATATCACCAATCCAGTATGGCTTTAGGCCTGGACATTCTACCATTTCCCAATGTCTGAATCTGTACCTCATAGCCGGGAAGTACACCAAGGCACGAAGAGGAACGATCCATATGGCGTTTATGGATCTCTCTTCGGCCTTTGATTGTGTGAACCGTGGGAAACTCTGGTGCGCCATGGAAAAAATGGGCGTCGACAAAAACCTAGTAAACCTGTTAGAAGATATACATTCAGACACTAAGGCGAATGTTAGATATACCCAGGATCTAAAAGTGACCAAAGATTTTGGAGTGTTCCGGGGCGTTCGGCAAGGGTGTATTCTGGCCCCGTTCCTCTTCAATCTATATATTAATGATCTGGAAGAGACCCTCTTAAGCACCAACGCAGACTATCCATACATTGGCCGAAAAGGTCTGCCTGTCTTATTATATGCGGATGACGCAGTCCTTCTATCTAGAACGGCCAATGGACTTCAAACTTTACTAGACTCCTTTTACACATTTATGAAAACCAGAGATTTAAGTATCAATAACACCAAATCCTACACAATGAAGATCGGTGAAGGTTTTAAGAAACCAAATCGCCTAAATGTAGATGGAGTGGAGATTCCTGTAACGCACACATTCTCCTATCTCGGGGTCCTCTTTGACAGTCAACTTAAATGGGGACCCGTGATTCAGAAAAAAAAGGGAGATGTTACAAGGGTAAACGCGGCTATTTTGGATTTCTCTAAAAAGCTCGGAAATAGCCCAGTTGCCGCGCTACTCCAATTATACAAGGCCAAAAGTGTAACCACAGCTTGTTACGGCAGTGAAATATGGGGATATGTTCCCTTGGACGTACTTCAGATAGTTGAAAACAACTTTTTAAAACAGATTTTAAGGGTTCCAAGGGGTACAGCAAATTTTTCTGTGCATGAAGAACTGGGGGTTGCGCATGTTAGTGATAAAATTGCTTTGAATCCCATGTTATGCTGGATGAATAGCTGGTTAAATGACAGTATTCCGCTGACCAAGCTTATTCTAAGAGAAGCACTTACATGGGATAACAGGTTGGAGATTCCCTGGCTTAAATATTTGTTGAAATGTTTTTCAAATTTAGGCCGCCCTGAACTCTTTTTATGTCCGGAATCCATTACTAAATTGGATTTTATCTCAGTTAAAAATGCTTTTATTGATTTAAGAGAACAGGAAAGGGAATCATGTGAATTAAAAAAAGAAAGTGTACGCAATCACATACTAATTAAAAGCACTTTGCTTATGGAACCCTACCTGACATGGCAAATGTCAAGCTATGACCGTTTTTTGTTAACAAGGTTCAGGTTCAACCTGTTTCACCTTATGTTGGCGGTACCTAGGGGTTCCCATCGAGGTCAAGTGTTGCCAGCTTGCGGCTGCGACGATAAGTCTCCGCAAGACCTGGCACACTTTTTGTTCTTCTGCCCCTTATATGATGTACCAAGGAAGTTATGCCTGAAACCCTGTTTGAAAGAATTGAATTTTCGTCAATATCGTCCTGCACTACTTTTTTTACAGCTGCTAAATTGTGATTGCACTTTATTTGTATGTGGTTTTTTAAGAATGGCGATCAAATTTAGAAATAGTATGGAAGGATAATAACTCTGATTACAATATTTAAAACTGTTGTCAAAAGAACATTATTTTTTTTTAAAGGGTCTCCAATATCTTGATATAGTGCAATATTTTTAACTCTGTGATTTTTTACCTGTAATCGATTATGACTTTTTTTTAAAAAATTTTGTGTACGTCATGTTATTACCTGTAATGTAAATACTTTTATGGTTGTCAATTCGAACAACCGAATAAAGTTATTTGACTTGACTTGACTTGACTCCCAGATAGCAGTATTCATTTGTAGAATCTATTTTTTGGCTGTCAAGATAGATAGAATGTTGCTGTTTCCTCCCAACCCCAGCCTTCATTACGAAAGTCTTTTTTACGTTTATATGAAGGTCAAGGGTTCTCATGAACTGCGAATATCTGTTAAGGGATCTTTGGAGTTCACGGGGGGTTTGTGCAAGGAGGACGGCGTCGTCCGCGTAGAGCAGAGCGGGGATCGGGCGATGTTTGGCCAGTGGGAGATCATGGGCACCCTTCAGGAGCTCGACCTCCAAGTTGTTGGTGTAGAGGGAGAAAAGGAAGGGTGCCAGGACACATCCTTGTCTGACCCCACGCTCTACTCTAAAGGACGCCGTCAGTTCCCCCTTTGTGCCGTAGCGGACTCTTGCGGATGGGTTGGAATAGAGTTCCCTTAAAAAGTTCAGGAGTGATGGATCTACCCCCATCTGTGCTAAAAGGGACCACAATTTTGTATGGGAGACGCAGTCGAAAGCCGCAGACAAGTCTACGTAGGTCATATAAAGTTTTGCTTTCTTTGCATGCACATATTTTCCAAAGATTACCGATAGATTTAGGGCTTGTTCCACAGTACCTAGTCCTTTTCTAAATCCGAATTGAAGGTCGGATAGGATACCTCTCTCTTCCGCCCAGTCCTGAAGTCTTTCTAGGATCACTCTCCCTGCTATTTTCCCCAATGAATCCAGCAAAGAAATTGGGCGATGCGGTTACCTTTTTTAAATATCGGCACCATGATGGACCTTGTCCATGACTCCAAAATTCCTATTTTTGCCGTTGCGGTGCAGACCCTTGTTAAGATCGGTGCCCAAAGTTCTGTTTGGTGTTTAAAAAGGTCTGCCGGGACTCCGTCCGGCCCTGGAGCTTTTCCTTTTTTGGTTGAGTTCAATGCCAAAAGAATCTCGGAGATTTCAAAATTTATGTCTATAGGGTATGGTAGGAATGTTTTTTTTTCCTCCTCTTCCGTCTCTTGATCAGAGGTTGGTTTTTGGAAGATGCTGGTAAAATGTGATACCCAAGCTGCAGCGTCTATAGCAGCTTCGATTTTTGGGCACGTGTCGTCTACCAAGAAAGGAGTTCTTATAATTCTCCAGAAGGCTTGAGGGTTTTTTTCTTGGGCACTGGTGTGGAGTTCATGCCACAGCGCTTGCTTGAGTTCCTCTTTCCTCTTTTTCCTTGTTTTGTGATATTCACTTCTGAGGGTGGCTATTGTGCGGGGGTCCCTTTCATTTTTGTTTAAGGCTAGCTTCAATTTTGTATGAGCCTTGGTACACTCTTGGTTGAACCAGCCTTTGGGCCGGGATGGGCCGGATTTTTGTTTTGCTGTGAGTAAAACCTTTAATTTGTCCATAATTTGGGCAAAGTTGTTTAGAAGCTCCTCGTCCTTTGTTGCTATGTCCAAACAAATTTTGATTTGGGGATAGACTGATTTTATTAGCTCTTTAGTGAGTTCTTCTGGGTTTATCCTTCCCCATTTTATTGAGTACCCGTTTACTTTATCCATATTGATATTTTCCTGGGTCAATGCATTGGCTATTGTTACTGGAGAACATTGTTGGTAATTTAGTAAGACTTCCAAGGTTAATATTGCATGGTCACTTTGAGGATTCGGTTTGACTTCAAAGTTTTTTACTCTTGACTGTAAGGATGTTGATATTATTATGAAGTCTACCGTGGTTTTATAGCCTCTTCCTAAATAAGTAGGTGCTAGTGAATTATCTCCATGGTCCAAGGTGTTTACTATCTGGAGATCCAGGTCGGATAGGAGATCATTCATTTGTCTGCCCATTTTGTTATGCGAGAAATGGGTGAGTGAGAGGCCGTCTTCTGTCACCATGCCAGGACATTTTCTTTTTGGTTGGGTACAGGCGTGAAGGTTGAAATCGCCTGCCCATATTATTGTTGCCGGGCCTCTTTCTCCTTGTTTTATTCTGAGGGTAGTTAGTTTTTCGTGGAGGTGGGCCAGGACTCCCTCAAAGTCTAGTTCATCCAGGTTGTTATAAAAATTAATGATAACCATTGACTCTTTTTTCAGGAGGAAAAGACCAAGGATCTGCAAATTAGAGGCCAGTTCTATAACCTTTATTTTAGCGTTTTGGATCGTGTTGGCTACATAGATGCACAGGCCTCCCTTTGGTCTACCCATGTGTCCCGGCTTTGCGAGAGAGGAGTACGTTTTGTACCCCTGCAGGTGATGTTCTTGTAATGACCATGTCTCCTGTATGCATATTATTTGATGGTTATGCGTGTGGTGCATAATTGTCCCATCCTCTATTTTTGTCCTTAGTCCAGCGATGTTCCACGAGATCAGGCTCAGGATTGTTGGACTATCCCTTGAGCTTTTTACTATTTTTGGTTCGTTAAGGATCTCTGGGGCTGGAGGGATCTCTGGGTCTAGGGGGACTAATGGGGAGACCGTGGGTTCCGATGGGTCTGTGTGGATTTGGGAGTGTTCTTGTGACTCTAGTAGTCAGTCAACGCACTCCAAGGCGCTATACCTGTTTGCTAAGTGAAGGCCATTCCAGCTATCCCAGCGTGTGGGATCACTGTGCTTTCTCCAGTGATCCTGTCCACTCCATTCATCCCTATCTCTGCCTTGATAATTAAGGCCTAGTGGGTTGAATGGGGGAAACCGTCCTTGCCGCGGCTGCTGCCATTGGTGAGTGTTGTGTTGCGTGGATTGCTGGGGTTGCCACCACTGTTGGGTGGTGTGATGTGGGTATTGAGGAGGATGAGCAGGTGGTTGGGTAACAAGGTGTAGAGGTTGAGGAAATTGGGGGGGGTGGTTGCCACTGGAAAACTGATTGTTGTGGAACTTGTGGGAATCGTGGCATGTGTGGGGGCTGCTGGTATTGATACATATTGTATTCAGAGGAATTTATAGACCCAGTGTTTAATGGGAAGGCGGGACAGGGGAAATTTTGCCTTGAGGATGGGGGTAGGAAATAGGACAAGGGAAGGGGTTTTATTTGGGTGGCGGGTCCTCTGTTGGGTGAGTTACAGATATAATTTGATGCCCCTATCTCCCTAAATTTGATACTGATGACGTCCCCCTCTATTGACTTCATGCTTCTGCCAACCCAATCTCCTCTACGAGCGGAGAAGATATCACCCCTGATGTGAGCGGGTAAGGGTTTATGGAGTTGGAGCCACTGGGCACATTTATTCCTCAACTCTGCGAAAGTTTCTCTTACACCCTCCTTCAGTGGGGGAACAGCTGTTAACACCACCACGAAGGGAGAAGCTTCCGGGGGTAAATTGATTATTTTGGGCCGAGACTGCTTGATCTTCAGTTCTAGTGGTTTTTCTGGGGAGAGGGTTTCTGCTGGAATGGTGGTGTTTCCATTATTGCCTTTTACTTGTCGGTTGTTTGTTTTAGTTTGACCTGCTGGATCTATTTGTGTGGCGGGGGGGAGATCTACCGCAACCGGGGTGTCTGGGGGGGGCATCTAAATTACTCCCTTTTTTGGCTAGAAGTTGTGTTGCTGACGCCTTTCTGGTTGGTAAGGTGTTAGGCTTGTTTGTTGTGCCTATTGTTTGTTTGATACTAGATGGTTTTTTTGGGAGTGTTTCCTTTGCCCCGTGCGTTGGAGCGGGACCATTACCACTTGTCTTACAACTGCATTTCGTATTGATTAGTGACATGAGTCTGTCCAACTTTGATGTTAGAGGTTTAATTTGTGCTGTAATTTTGGCTTCAAGGTCTGATTTGAGGTCCATAACCATGTTTTCCACCCAACAGGGGATACCTGCCGAGGAGTTTGGGGTGGGCGTGATCAAATTGTGGTTCTTTGTTTTTGTTTTAGATTTTTCCTTGATATTTGGCATAGCCTTAAAGAGGGTGGAGGTGTTTTTCCTTGTTTTTGATGGTTCTAGGGTCGTTGCTGGATCAGGTAGTAAGGAATTACTAATGACACTCTGGTCTAGTTTTTCAGTTGGTGATTGGCAGACTTCTAAGTCTGGGGTTGCCTCAAGGTCGACATATGATTGATCAGAGTCTGTTTGGGTTACGGATAAATCTACAGAATTTGGAACAGTCATCGTGGGAACAATAGTTGGTGGCAATGGTAAAGAGCAGTTATTAGCAACCTGGTGAGCAGGGGAATTTGCGGTGGCAAGTGAACCTAGCGAAGAGCGTTTGGCCTGCATGAGGTCCAGGGAGACTCTTTTCTCCAGTAGGATAATGCTCTTATCGATGGTGTCGTTTACCCTGGATATAAAAAGGTCTATGGGGCCGGTCACTTGTGTCACCAGTGTAGCTTTCTTAGACGTACTTCTGGTTTTGGGACGCATCGTGATCGTCTGTGATGTACGTCAGAGATCGTGGGGGCCTGAGGGAACGAAGTAAAATACAGAGTGACAGGGCCGGGGCCGTCCTCTGCCGTCCTCGAACGGCCTCAAACGGCCCTGTCTTTGCCCAGTCTTCGCCCGGGCTGCGTCCCGCGCTGCGGGAGTGAGATGTTATTTTGTAGGAGGCGGAAAGGGCGGGGGGCGGGCCAGCAGGGAGAGCGGACCGGAAGCTCTCCGTCGGTCTTGCAGGGACTTCTGGGAAATGAAGTCCCCGCACGCTCGCAGCCCCGCTGGTTCCTCGCGCCCCTTACCGCCTTGCCGCCTGTGTCCTACGTTGGTCCTTGAAGATGCGGCCTCTACTAACGCCCACCAGCGAAGCGGCACCCGCGGAGCGGGTGCGGCGAGAGGTGGGCTGGGAGGCCGGTGCGCTGCTGGGCTGATAGGCTACAGCGTGGGTGATGCCTGTGACCTCCGCTTCAGAAAATGAGTAAGTAGGTGTCCCCTGCTAATTCTGAATAACACACTTCTTCTAAACATACTACTGATTTACAAAAACTAACTTTGATAGCTTATCACTTGTATTTAAATCAGCATTTCATATTTTTATACCACAGTTGTTTTAACCCTTGTCGAACTCTCCTTAATGCCAGGTTCCATAAAAACAGTTTCCGCAACATTGAATGGCAAGTGCAGATCACAAGCTCACCATATTTCATAGCAACAGTTTATGTAACATTCAACCGCAGGTGCAGGTCACAAGTTCACCATATTTTTAAGTTCAGAACAGTTGCTTCCAAATCCAAATAGCAGGTGTTGTTGATTTCTGCAACATGTTTCCTATGTACTGTACCTTTCAACCATTTTTTATTAACCAATCAGAAACATGCTTTTGCATGAAAGTAACATACAGCCTGTTTTTCAGTGCAAAATGTAGATTATCAGTGTTAGATTTGGGGGTCTCTAGTTGGCAGTGGTAGGTACCTTTGACCAAATAGGAACCCTTGCGTCTAGTCAGGGTAAGGGGATACACTCCTAAAATAACCCCTGCTCACCCCCTTGGTAGCTTGGCATGAACAGACAGGCTTATCCCAGAGGCAGTGTGTAAAGCATTTGTGAACACATACAGTAACCCAGTGACAACACTACAGATGGACACCACACAAGTTGTACTATAAAAATAAGTATTTGTATACAGACTTAACACAAGACCCCAAAGTACAAAAATCCGCAATACTGAAATCCGCAATACTGTACTTCAAAAGCGGTAGAAATAGCTCAGTTCTCTTTGGATGTAAAAAGCAACACTTTAAGTTCAATGTACCTTTAGATGCATAACACTATACAACAAAAGCATTGCAGGGAAGGTGATGCATTGGTTCCTTACACACAAGAACGGTGATGCGTCGGGTCCCTACTGCTGCGTAGAGAATGAGTTGGTTTTTCTATGTGTGGGAGGTGATGCATCAGTTTCTTATTTTGCTTCGGTGGCGATGCGACCAGCAGTGCCATGATGCAATGAAGGTCCGGTGCAATGAAACAAAATGGCATCTTCTTCTTGATGCGACAACGATGCATGCACGACCGATGGCCGTGCGATGACTCAACGATTCTTCTGAGCCGCGATAGTCTGGTGTTGCGACGGCATCTGCTGCAACTGCGACACTCTTCTCTGGTGATGCGACGACAACGGCTGGGGTGGCGACACGCTTCTCTGTCTTGAGTCGCGCTTCCTGAGACACACTTTACAGGCTGCTTCTGTGGGTGGCACAACCAGTGCTGCAAGCCCACCAGCAGCATTTGATTTACAAGCCATGGGCACACGCAGTGCACTGTACTAGGGTCTGACAAGTAAACCAAACCAGCCAATCATGGAGTCACTAATCCATACATCAATTTACAATAGGGAGAGCATATGCACTTTAGCACTGATCAGCAGTGGTAAAGTGCCCAGATTCTTAACAAATACAGGTGGAATGCAATAAATTCAGGGATTAGCCTTCAAAAAAGGCCAAGTCCAACAATCAGTCAATCAGTTATCGATTTTCTCAGAAAAAGCTTGTTTTCCACCTTTTTACATATCTCTCATTCTACCAACGGACTACATCAGGTACAGACATTTTTTCATTCCTTACAGGCATCCCTTCAAAATGCTTACAGTATGGATTGTAGGGCACAGCTATGTTTTCTAGTGTAAATGGTATGCTGAACACTGACATACTGACAAAGACCTAGATTTGCAAAAAATGCACATTAAATGGGTTGCACAGAGAGGATTAAAGTGGCACCAATTGATGCATGTGTTTAAAATCTTTTTGCATCTCCAACTCCCTGACCTCATGATTGTGCACTGTAGTGGTAATGACCTGGTCAGATTGACCGGGTTGGGCAGGAAATGCTAATGAAGGATGCCTTTGCACAGTTGATGTTTGCTTTTGTCTCAAACTATCTTTGTATACTCTAATATGTGCCAAAGACAGAAATGGAAGTGGTCAAATCAATTATGTCTTCTGATTGAGAAAGCTAAGAAGAATGTCAATAAAGCTGTTACTGCTTATGTTAGAGAGCACAGAATGGGTTCCATCTATAATAACAATATTTGTTTTGATATGAATGACATCTACAGAATTGATGGTGTTCATTTCACAGATGAAGGAAACAGAGTTTTTCTCAACAACCTCAAGCTGTGCATCTGCACTTACATGTAGCTCCAACAAATCATAATCATAATGAAAACAAAGGCTCTTTTTGGAGCCACCCGATAACCCAGAACTTAGCCGGGCCACTTTAGGGTATAGGGACCCCATCCCTGGGGCCTGGCCACAATGTTTGGGGACCCCAGCTCTCCACCTCCTGCGGGATCTGGCATTGCTTTTGGGCATAGGGAGCTGTTGACTTGCAGCTCCCTTTACCAAAAAGCAAATCTGCCTCGCTTCATGGAAGCAACAGCAAATTTTCTCTTCTTGCTTCATTAAAGCGAAGCAGAGTTTGATATGGCAGGGTGGGAACAGAGCTCCTGCCCTGCCATAGCAAACTGTAATGTTATGTTATGTTACGTTATTGGAATTTCTAAAGCGCGAACGGTTACCCAAGGGCGTCCTGGCGCTAACTGCTTTCCTCTGTGCATTAAGATAACGACACAAATTATAAGTTAAAAAGCCAGGTTTGCAGTTGCTTCCTAAAAATTAGCAGATAAGTGGAGTTTCTCAAGTAAAAGAGGAGATTATTCCAGGCTCTTGCTGCACAAGCTATAAAGCTTCTTCCACCCCATGAAGCTTTTTTTGTGGCTGGCACTGATACCAACTTTGCCCCCAAGGAGTGCAGTGTTCTTATCGGTTGGTACCATTGAAGCCGCTGCTTGAGATATTCTGGGGCAGTACACTGCAGAGCCTTGTACACTGTACACAGGGCCTTAAAGTGCACTTTTTTCCCTCACAGTCAGCCAGTGGAGTTTTTTTATATCATTAGAAATAGTTACACATTTGGGAGTGTCAGTAAGCAATCTAGCAGCTGCATTTTGCAGCAGTCGCAGCTTATTCATGGAGCGTTCTTGCATGTTTAGGTAGAGACCTAGAGACCATTACAGTAATCTAGCCTAAACATGATAAATGCTGTGACAACTGTCTTCCTACTGTCTGCTGGCAGGAAGTGCAGAATTTTCTTAATCATTCTCAGAGTGTAAAAAGTGATTGAAGCTACAGAAATTATCTGATCACTAAAATTGAGGTTATCATCAACAATCACTCCCAGATTCCTTACCTTCCTAGTAGGTGTGGGGAGGGTGCCCAGAGTGTCTGGCCACCAACTTGGGGCCCAGAAATCAGGGTCATTTCCAAATAGGATGACCTCTGTCATACTTGAGTTAAGTTTTAAACAGTTTTGTACTATCCACCTCCCTACTGCCTCCATACAGTCGTAAAACCGTCTATCTATGTTTGCTCTCAGACCAGGATGCAGAGCGACAATTTGTGTATCGTCTGTGTGGGAGGTAAGGTTGAAACCGTAGTAACCAATTAGAGATGCCAAGGAGGAGACATATACATTAAAAAGTGTTGGGCTAAGGAAGGACCCCTGTGGCACTCCACAGGGCAAGGAGAAGGGTCTGGAACAAAATTCATCCAATGCCGCAATTTGAGACCATCAGTTAGGAAGGATTTCATCTACTTCCAAGCCTTACCCTGGACCCCGCATGTTGACAACCGGTCGATCAATAAATCATGATGGACTGTGTCAAATGCCGCTGACAGATCTAATATAATCAGAGCGGCCTTGCCTCCCCTATCCCCTAATCTCTTTGGTGGATTTGATAAGAGCGGACTATGTACTGTGACCATCTCAAAATCCATATTGAGTTGGATCTAAGCCTTTTGTCTTGCCTAAAAAAGTAGTGAGTTGTCCATTCATAGCTTTTTTGACCAATTTAGCTGGTAACAGAAGACGAGATATTGAGCGGAAATTATTAGGATCCTTAGGATCCAGGTAAGGCTTTTTTATTAGGGGGAGAATTGAGTCGATCTTCCACCGTTTAGGGAAATCCCCCACGTCAAACATTGAACAGATGCCCCGGGGGTACACACCATGGGACATTGTTGGAACTGGCCCTCAGTGGTGGCAGTCACCACGGCCAACAAAAGCTCCTCAAGGTACACCCAGTGATTCCCCTCCATCAAATTAAAAGCCCCAGGAACATCGCTGCTCCAAACTTAAATTTTACATATAGCTCCGGGGAGGTGGTGCTCATCGGGGCGACGGAGGAGGTGGAGGGGGGTGTGTATCCCTCCATATCATTATATTTGCCACTGGGATGTGGTGGTCCCCGTGACAGAAGTAGCCCACACATCATAACTAAACACTGCTCCCGGGAACTGGCCCTACCGAGGGCTAAATTAAACGAATCACACAACTCCGCACTTCATTTTTTTTGGGGGGGGGTTCGCCATTACTTATGGACCCTACATGACTCCTACCGAAAATATTTGTTAAAAGTCCTTTGTTTTTACCTTCAGGGTCCCTGTGGCACCCCCGGAGCACCCTAGGGGATCAAAGTGTTCCTACCCTTTTCTTACTTTTTTACCATTTTTCTTCTGACTTGGTTCAACCGAGTCACAAGATGGTTGCCAAGACTTCCTGGTTTGAAGTGTTGGCAGATAAACAGAAACAAGCTTGAGATCGGCAGGTTTCAGCCAAAAAAAATCCCAATTCTCAAATATCAATATCTTTAAATGTTTATATTTCTCAAAAACTACTGAATGGATTTACACCATTTAAAGAAAAGAGTGCTTTCTGACCAAAAGCTACCTTTTTGTCAGATTTGATATAATGCCGTTCAGCAGTTCGTCTGTAGCTTTGTCTAAAATTTCCTATGGACATTACCATGGAGAAAACACTCAGCCCCCGATTGATGAATCATCTCAAAACTTTCAAGACAGGAGCTGACTGGTGCGTCCGATTCGTTTTGAAAATTTCCCAAAAATCCGTCAAACTGCGCCAAAGATATTGGCAACAGAAAAAAACACTTTTTGAATGGAAACAAGGCCCTAACTATATATGTGTGTTTATATATTATCTACTGGCGGTCGCCAGTAGGTAGTTATAGTTAGGACCTAGCTTCCATAGGAAATCTACAACATTCTATTTGGAATAACTTTGGCGCCGGTGGATGAATCTTTGCGAATTTCACCAAGAAAATGGCCTGCTCGGTTCCGCTCCTTCCCTGAAAGTTTGGGGTTGATTCGTCAAGTGGGGGCCAAGAAAAAAGGGGGTCCCAAAATGTGTTTTCCCCATGCAATTTTCCATAGGGACCTTTAGCCAGGGCTACAGCCCAAACGGCTGAACGGAATTACACAAAATTTGGCAGAGAGGTAGAGTTCTGTTCGCAGATTGTGCTTTTTGCTAAATGGTGCAAATTCATTCAGTAGTTTCTGAGAAAATTGCAAGTAAAATCATGGCGATATCTAGAGACGGAGTTCAGCACACGTACGGAAATCCGTTCAATTACGAGCGAGCTGCATGCTGATTGGTTGTGAACTGTCTGTCAACACTCGAAACCAGAAAGTGTTGGTGGCCATCTTGTGCCTCGGTAGAACTGAGTCACAAGAAAACAGTAAAACAAAGTTGAGAAATAATGGAAGGGGGCACGCTAGAAACATTCTGAACCTCTAGGCTTGCTCAGGGGGTCGTACATGTATGTTTAGGTTCTTTTTTTTTACATAAATAAAAATTGCGGCATAGGCGTACGGATATCCGTACAATTACAAGCAGGAGCTGGATGTTGATTGGCTGTGAATTCTCCAAACCAGGAAGTGTTGGCAGCAATCTTATTTGTCACAAGAACCGAGTCACAAGAAAACAGTAAAACAAAGTTGAGAAATAAGGAAAGGGGGCAGGGTAGAAACATTCTGAACCTATAGTGTTGGTCAGGGGGTGGTAGATGGATCTTTAGGGTGGTAGATGGATCTTTAGGCTCAATTCTTTTTTTAAATAAAAAATCGGGGGTACTCGTCCAGTAGTACTCGTACGCGGTGGAAAAGGTGGGAAAAAAAACTAGAAGTCCGTTTTATTCATTAGGTACCGGGGGCAGCCATGGCCCATGGAGGGAGTTGCGGTGGGGCAGGGAGGTGGGGAGGGGCAGGGTGAGGGGCTGATAAAAACCGGCATAATGTAGATATTTGGAGGCAAGTAAACAATTTAATTAACAAAACGAATTTCGTAGCGTGCCCTGCATCGCAAAATGCGATGCAGGGCATGCTACGAAATTCATTTTGTTCATTAAATTGTTTACTTACCTCCAAATCCAAATATCCATATGCCAATTTATATCACCCCCCACCCTGCCCCTCCCCCGCCCCGCCTCCCTGCCGCACAGCAACTCCCTCCACGGGCCGTGGCTGCCCGGGGCAAATTACGGGGTCAAATATTTTGCATAATGGGGGGTTATAAGGTGCCCCGAGCACTGGGGAACGGCACTCCTCTGGTTTTATTTTGAAGTATGCGGGGGTTACAGTCCTACTCCCAGCAGTCTCGGGGAGCGGCATCCCTCGGGTCTCTTTAAAAAAATATATGTTTTGAGTACCCCTTCCCTCTATCCCTGTTCACATCGCGGGGAATGCCACGTTTTAAGGGCAGTAATATGTAAAATGATCTTCCAGCTACGGGTATCTGCACTGTCTGGGGTTTTTTATTAATGTTGGGAGGGTGGGCTTGATAATACGTCCTTGTTCATTCCCATAGAAGCCCTTGTTCTGGTGTTAACATGGGTTTCTATGGGAAATAACAAGGCTGTATTATCAAGGTCATTATCGCCGTTTTGTCCGCAGTTTCCTGCCAATAAAACAGCGATAATTTTTACACCAGTCTTTGATAATGTGCACCTAAGTTTACTGGTCAAAAAAAGAGCAATGGGCTATATTATCAACAAAAGACGATACAGACTGTTGATAAAGCGGTGATAATGGTCTTTATAATTTGCCCTTGTGAAATGCCACAGCAGCCCATGTTAATACCAGAACCTGGGCTGCTATGGGAATTTACAAGGGCCTATTATCAAGCCCATTATCGCCGCTTTATCGGCAGTAACTGGCGATAAAAGCGGCGGTTATGTATCACCTTTTGTTGATAATATGCATCTTCATTTTTATGATAGTATGTAAAACTTTCCTTTTTTTGTGTAGCAGTTGTACTCTCTACGGATGCACAGCCTTGCTTCGAAGTCCACGTTTTTTTCTTTTTCTTCAAGTTCAACAAACAAACTTTCTTTATTTCAGGTATTAAATTCGCTGCTTTGTTTTCCGGGTTGTGTGTGATCCGCTGCTGTACTTTTGTAATATATTACTAATTGTATTTTATCTAGATTTATTTGGAACATAGTGCCGAGGCGCCAAACGTTGATCGCGTACTCCATCCAGCGCCATTTTAGTAGTTTTTCACCGTTGTTTTTATTACATCTGTTACTTTCATTTTATCGTCCTCGTATTTTCTTTGTGATCGACGAGATTTCCAGGCACGGACACCACGGTGTTTGTTCTTAAACTCTGATGTTATCAGACTTGGTCACACGTATAACTAAAAACTAATTTGAAGGACGTAAGTCACAGGCATTACAACGCGTGTTCGTCAACAGAAAGACATTATTAAGATTATGCGTGGTAAATGGATAGTACCTATAAAAGCATGCGTAGTAAAACTATGGGGCATATTAGATTATAGCGGCTTTTATCGGCAGGAAAACTGCTGATAAAGCGGCGATAAAGGGCTTGATAATAGGCCCATGTGAATTGCCATCACAGCCCAAGTTAACACCAGAGCCTGGGCTGCCATGGGAATTTCCAAGGCCCTATTATCAAGCCCATTATCGCCGCTTTATCGGCAGTTTCCTGCCGATAAAAGCTGCGATAATGTATTGCCTTTTGTTGATAATATGCCCCTTCGCTCCGTGCCCTGCATCGCATTTTGCGATGCAGGGCGCAGGTTACGAAATTCATTTTATTAATGTAATTGTTTACTTACCTGCAATCATCCAGATTCTGCTGTTTATAAGCCCCCACCCTGCCGCTCCCCCGCCCCACCTGTGTACCCCACCACAACTCCCTCCACGGGCTGCGGCTGAGTCAGTTACTTGTACTTCCCTTAAGCAAAATAAATAATAAAAAAATTATATATTATTAAATTATCACCTGTGGAAGATACAAAAAACATAGTTACAATATATATTTTACAACACAAAATAATTTATAAAACATTTCATTTGCTTTTTTTGCTGTTCTCAGAATATATTGAACTTCACTATAAACAATGAGTTCAATAGTACTTATCACATAACAGTGGGCAAAAAAAAGACAATCCATAAGGATATCTTAAAAAAACCCAGTCAACATTCTCAATAACAATATAAAAAATGGAAATAAAACATATCCTAAATGTTTTTTTCTAAGAGCAATTTCTTATGTAAATATGACACATCTGAAACAAATATAAAATAACAAAACATTATGATTAATTTTCTTACACTGTAAATAATGTTACTTACAAATACATGCTGACAAACTACACAGCAAAAACTCCTTAATGGTTTCACACACTTTTCCTTACGGCCAAATAGTATGCATCAAGTCCTTTGTTTGGAAGTTGTTCAATAGTAATCCTGAACTTCCGCCTCCCAGCCTTCTAATCCAAAACCACCGACATCATCTACGGGTCTCCCAGGACTCATCCATCAGTCCGACGCTGTTCAACATCTACATGGCCACCCTAATACAAGTAGCCCACCATCACAACTTCAACAACATCTCCTACACAAAGAACACCCACCTCATCCTCTTCCTCACCAAGAAGCCACATACCACCAAAAGCAACCTCCATGACACAATGAAGGACATCACCAACTAAATAAAGAGCAGCACTGTAAACACAAACTGGCACAAGATGAAGGTACTCATCCTCAGACCCACCCCCTCAGCCTCAGACAACTCCTGCTACCTGACTGCACTGTGAACAGTACTAACACCTACCAACCATGTCCACAACATAGGAATTCAACCTCAACTCCTCCCTCTCCATGTGTAACGAAATCTACACCGTCTACTTGTACTGCTATAACACCCTGCACATACCCCGCACAATTTACAAGTGGATCCTAACCAAAAGAAGAAGAACAGTGACACAGGCCCTCATTAGCAGCAGACTACACTGTGGCAAAACACTCTACACATGAATTGCAGGCAAACACCTACAGCAACTACATAAAATCCAAAAGACCTCCACGTGAGTGATCATGAATGTCCCCGGCTGCACCCATATCATCCACCACCTGATACATCTACAATGCCTCAATATCAACAAAAGGATCACCTTAAAGCTTCTTAGCCTCACTTACAAAATACTCTATAACACCAGACTAAACTACCTCAACAGCAGTAATCCTAAAGGGTAAATTTTGATCTTAACATTTTGCCTTTAAAAATATTAGGTAAGAATTTGGTAACTATTTGGGCAAACGTTGCTTAAAAACGAATTGAGTATCATTACAATGTATCCAACCTTTCAGACATTTTAAATAAGCAATGTAATGTCCAGATGTGGTAGAAGGTCCATCATGAAAAATAATAGCAACAGCTACAAAAGTTCTTCCTGATATTGAACATGGACCAGCTACAACATTTTTAATTAAAGTTTTCAATTTTCTTCCATCAGCTCTACAACGTTGCAGCATTAAAATAACATACTGTCCGTATCTTTGTATAAGTAATGTTGATGACATTTCTGATTTACATTGGCTACACTCAATGTTTTGACTTGCTCCTCTAATTAGATTGCGAAAAGACACTGATTCACAGTCAGGTAAAGTCAAATGTATGAATCTCTCATTGTCTATGTCAGTGCTACATGTAAACAAACAATTTTGACAGTCATGTTGCCATTTATAAGAAAGGCCAAAAAGGTTTTCAATATCTATACCTTCATCTTCCAGTACACCAAGGATAAACATTAAAAATTCCTGACAATCTTGCTGAATATTCTGCATAAATTGAGTACAACCAGAACATATGTCCAAAACATTTCGAATATCAGAAACTCTTTGTATTTTACTTTTATCACTAGTATATTTTTGATAAACAGAGTTCAACAATGAACAGAATATTTTGTCCCGATTTTCTACAATTTGCTGTTGCAAACTTTCAAGAAAAAAAACAACATTAACAACTACATTAATATAGCAGTTGACACCACAACTATTTTCAAACCGATAACCAACATTCTCTTCAAGACTGTCCTTTTTCTTTTTGCTTGCAGGCGCAACTTCATCTTGTTTTTTTTCTTTCTCTAGAGTTTCACAACAGATATTCACAAATCTTTTTTTTCTGCCTACCACATGCTTTTCAACTACTGGATATTGACCTAAATTGGGTGCATATTCTCTTCTTAACCTATTATACTCTTTCACACAATTTGCATCTGCACAAACTTTTGATCATCAAAATCAATCAAGTACAATCCAGATAAAGTTCTGACTCAAGACAAAGCAACATATGCCATTACTTCTTCAAACACGGTACTTCCAATGTTCACTAAATCACAATCTACACTTAAACCTTGAGATTTATGAATGGTCACCGCATATGCCAAACAAACAGGAAACTGTTTTCTGCAGACATACAAATCTTTTACAAGCAAAAAACGAGCTGCACAATGACTAACTTGTTGTACTTCAGCAATTTCATCGGATTTGATTTTCAAAAATGCAATCCCACCTCTATTTACATAATTAACAAAATCAACAATTTTACCCATTGCTCTATTTACTAAACCTTTTTCAACATTCAAATTACATTGCAAAATTACCCTACAATTTACACATGCATATAAATTATTTTCTAAGCCCGCAGTTTCACTTAACAATTTCTCTAAACAATCCAATTTCCTCTTTAACTTTTCACTCAAAATAATACTGATTCCTTCATGTTCTATTTTATCAATTGCTTGCAATTTTATAATTTCTTCATTTTCCAACTTTAACATTTCTTCATTGAATATAGACCATTCACACAGTGTTGGCATTAAGCAGATTACAGATTTGTTTTCTGCAATTCTCATGTATATTTTTTCTGGGACAATATTTGAATTTGGAAACAAATTGGAAAGTAATCGTCTCTGTAAAGTTTGTTTGTCATGTTTGGTCAATTTTCAAATTATTATATCTTGAAGAATAGTTCCATAATCAACATCATTTGCCTGTCGCATATTTGTAGTAAGTTCCTTATACTGAAAATATGACCAAATGTTTACATTGCCAATACTCCCCAAAGATTTTCTAGTATCTTCATGCACCAGTGTTTTAAGCACTGGCTGTCCTTTTACAGGAGTAAGTTGTAGAAGATCTCCAAAAACTGTGAAGTGTTTTCCTCCGAATAATACGTCATACTCTGTTTTAAGAATTTGCTGCATTCCTAAATGCACAAAGGAAAGCATTAAGTTTGAGACCATGCTTACCTCATCAATTATGAGAAGCTTCATTTTCCTCAACACTCTTGAAACTTCACAAGAAGCTTCTCCAGATAGCTTGTGGTATTCTAATTTGTTGTCATGCTCTACTGGTAGCATTAATAAACGATGTACAGTAATTCCTTTAATATGGTAAACTGCTAATCCAGTTGGAGCAGTGACAACACAAGACAAATGCAACTTAGTTCTTTTCTGTAGAAAACTTGTGATTACTTTAATTAAAAAACTTTTTCCTGTTCCAGCTTGTCCACTCACATACATACGGATAGGTTCAAATGATGAGCAAGAGCATTCTTTCTTCTCATGAAGTAATCCATGGTCAATCTGTTCTGTCACTTGCTCATATATTTCTTTCTGCTCAAGATTTAGTTGTTCTACCAAGTTTCCTAAGTTTGTTACATCTTCTTGACGTTGATACATTGCCGATTCCACCTCTTCCATAGCAGTTGCTGCTTCATTTAGAACAATAGGTTCTCCTAATGGGTTCTGACTCAATGGAGCAGAAGTTTGACTGTCTTGATAACTGTCTCTAGTAATCTCAGCTGCCTCAGTAATCTCAGTAGCTTCTTGCTCAATTTCGTCATTCAACATTTTCACATAATTAGCAAAAACCGGACATTCTATAGTATCTTTAGTTGCATTGAAGGAATCTTCATAGCTCTCAAAATCTCCAAGTAATTCCAATTCTGAACGCCATGGCGTGAAAAGTTGCAAAAGAGCTAAATAGTAAAATTCCCTTTTGTCAGGTGTTTCGCAACTCAGTTTACGGTGATTAATCACATTTTCTTTGTCTTTGTTTCACCAGACATCCTTCGGAGCCAATCACAGCATATATACCATTATGGATGTTTGCGATAATATTCCATTTAAAAATATAGTTTTGAAGCACTTCATAGCGAAAACATTTCTCAAGATGATGACTTCTATATCGATAATATGTATCCAGCATATTTGTTTTCACAATATCTGTACTTTCTGGCTCTTTTTCAGCTAAATATTCAATTTCTTGTACAGATTTAAGAACTCGGTTTCGTGTTGCAGCAAGACCTAGACTCACCCAAATGATTCTTCTAGATTTAAAGTACAGACTTGCAGATGATAAGCGATTCGAGCATTCATACGCTCCAATTTCTCGATGAGATAACATCTTCAAACTGTAACTGTATAATTTCTTACTTAGACTCTTCTCATGGGAAATCTCTTCCCACATTTCCTTCAATTCCGTCTTTTCTGACTTTGGTATGTACGATGTCACATATCGAGCAACAGCAATGGAATTGACTGCAACATATGAAATATCCATATTAGCATTCCACATTGACAAAATGACTGGGTTGTAGTAATTTATGTATTTTGACTCTTCATTTCTTCTTAAGTTGTAGGTATTTTTAGGAGACTTTCTTGTGATAGTATGTCGCAAAGATGACATAACACAGTTCTCTCTTCCTTTTGATATTACAGGTCGAGGAAATGCAGAAAGGCATTTGCTGTAGAATTTGTCCTTAGATTTGTACTTTCAATGACAGTATTTCCCTCAACGATGGCTTTGGAATCGTAAGACTTGTTGTCTTAAGTCCTTATTTTGTGTACTTTTGGGTACTTCACAAGTAGCATATTCTTCAATAAAAGACAACACAGTATCATCTGAGTCTGTCCCCAATTTGGGAGCATCTTTGATCCATAATAGCATATGTATGTGAGGAGCACCTCTTGCTTGATACTCCTTTCTCCAAATGAAATCCAGAACCTCTCCAAGAGAAGGATTTTTTTTATTGGTGATAAAAGACATCATAGCTTTGAATCTATGATTGACATACCTGCATACATTACAGGATCCAAAGAGCACAGTTCTCCAGGTGCCTTGTATTCGATATTTAGATTTACTTCTCGAAGAAATGGAAGTAAATCATCCCACGCATATTCAGCACAGCTTAGAGTAAGGAACCATGTAGGAGTTCCTAAGTTCCTTAGCATACATTTGAGTTCTCCGTGACGACGGTACCAGTCCTCATTAATACCACGCTGACATGCCATCAGATTAATCAGCTGAGATTCCAAAACATTTTCTTTCTGCTGTTCTTTATCCATAAATTCCTTTGCCAAAACATTTTGCAGATATCTACCAGTTTTCAATATATGGTTTACTGCATAAGAAAGTCCAGACAAATCACTCTCAAACAAAAGATGAGACAAATACGGAATACATTGTCGAAATCTTGGATCTTCTGCATATAATCTTGATGTCCGGTATTCAGATGCAGGAATCTGCACAGGTTGTTCATCATATCATCCTCCTTTTCCTGTAGGAAACAACTGTGGGAAACAACGAGCTTCCAAGCTTTTTTCCCATACACTAATGGGACTTCCTTTTGCTTCTTTCATTTGAAATAACTCTATAGCATTTCCCATCATTTCTTTGTAATGCAATGGATGAACACTGTAATGTTCAGAGATTTCTTCATTTCTGGACACATCCACTTTTTCAATTTGTCCAGATGGCAAGTCACTATCTCCTTGTACAGTTAATTCTTCATGTCCCACACACATATTTTTGTAATATTGATTATTTTTTACCAGATACAACGTTGCCTTTTTCACTTTCCTAATATCCACTAATTCTTGCCAGATTTTCTTACTCTTAGTTGGAACGCCATTAATAAGAATAACTAAAGGTTCATCCTCTACATTTTCTACACCAATAGTTTCAATATTTTTCTTTAAATCTAGAGGCAAATATACAACTCTTCCCTTTAATCCTCTCTGTAAATCAGAAGGAGGCAATTTTCCTTTCTTAGGCTCCATACGAACAGTAGCCTGAAATGGATGCACACATTGAATAAGAATAGATTCATAGGTATTTAAATCCATCAGTTCCGAAGGAATATTTACCAACTCAAGATTATTATGCACCGCTCTAGCAGGCATTTTGTTCTCAACTAATTTGTTATAACAATATTTACAAATACGCTGATCAGAACCCAAATCAAAACAATTCTCTACCAACAAATAAGTTACTAAATCCTTCCACTCTTTATAATTTTCTTTTTCACTTTTTAAATATAGATCAATAGTCCTGGCCTGATTTGTATAATGAATTCATCGACAACAGATACAAGAAAAATTTAGCCTTTCGCCTGAAATCACCTTAAACTGTATAATTTCTTGCTCAAAATTTTCTACACTGCTCTGTCCTACATTCTCTTCCACATTTTCTTCTATTAATCTCTCACTTTCTCCACTATCTTCCTGAGGACCATAGCAAGTAATTTGAATTTCATCACAAACATTTGTTACATCTGATACAGATCCATGCAAAAGAGCACTGTTCAACTTTTTTAACATTAGTGCTGGACTTTTCGCGTAATACAATGTTCTGACTAATTTCCTCATCTGAGTATGATGAACTGCTAACATCTGAAATGGTGGAAAACACTTCGACATACTTTTTTAGAAAGACAAGCCAGAGAATTACCTTGCAAACCAATATTTTCTCTCACGCTGCAAGGGTCTAGTACTTGCAACATCTTAATCTTTTGTTTAACACTTTTCTTAGTATAATTACGTAAGAAATTGCGTAAAAAATCATTAGATTCTTGCCGCACACTGCAAATACTACTACAATTCTAGGTGTACACTGGAGCTTTAGGACGTCTCCCTAAAACTTCACCAGCTAACACCTCTTCTACATTTCTAGAAATAATTTACCCTTTATCAATAGGACAACCATTTCTAACCTCATAAGCACGACCAATGATGTCAACTGCATGCAACAAATCATCACTCTTAAGATAACTTTCTCCATTAAAAAAAGGCTCAGAACTTGAACTATGTTTCTATTCACCAAAAAAACCTCACAAAATTACTTCTGTTAATTAATCTTCTCCACTTAGTTTTGGACTTTATTAAATGGATTCGCTTATCTAGTGATCTAATTCTATGGATTACTAAAATAAACAATTTTATTTTCAATTCCAAAGCTTTCTCAACTACATTTTCTATAGCTTTCTTCTGCTTATAAAATACTGTTTTTTTTTACATACCTTAATTTCCTTAATTAAATTTGTTACAAATCTATTATAAAACATTTGTTTCCTAATTTCTATAAATTAATTTTTTCTCCTTTTACTATACACAGTTTTGTCTGCACTTGATTTTCCATTATTCTTTTCTTAATTAATATTTCTTTTTTCGTGGCTGATAGACTAAAAACATTTTTCTGTTTCTGAACACTACTCTTAAATATTTTCCTCAAAAAAGTGCTCCTGCTGTTACCAGGACTTTCTTTCTCTTTGTTAAGACATGTCTCTTCATGTAATTCTTTTTGATGACTTCTCTTCAAATACACACTTTTCTTTCGTTGCTTGCGTTGTTGGAACTTCGTTGGCATCATACTGTATTTTCAGTTTCGATAAACACAACCTATAATAAAAAAATATATATAACATTACAAAAAAATATATCAAATATTCTATTATATTGCTTACAAGAACAGAGGGAGGATTATGAGAACAAACCTCGGACTATAAAAATAAAAGGACTTACAACAAAAGAACAAGGAGTATGAAACAAGGACAATATAATAAAAAATTGAGAGTATAAATAGACACTGCAATATAACGGAATAAACAAACAGCCGCGGCCCGTGGACGGAGTTGCAATTGGGCAGGCAGGCGGGTTGGAGGAGGGGCAGGGTGAGGAGTGATAAACAACAGAATGTGGATCATTGCAGGTAAGTAAAGAATTAAATTAATAAAACAAATTTCGGGACATAGTATCAACAAAAGGCGATAGATTATCGCTGCTTTTATCGGCAGGAAAATGCTGATAAAGCGACGATAATGAGCTTGATAATATGCTCTTGAGAATTCCCATACCAGCCCTGGTTAACACCAGAACCTGGGCTTCTATAGCAATTTATAAGAACCTACGGGCATATTACCAAGGGGGCGATAGACAATTATCGCCGATTTAGCGGCCTTTTTCGGCCGCTAAGCGGTGATAATTCTATTGCCCTATTAGCAAGCTGTCGCGCACTGATGTTAGCGACAGCTTTTAGGCGAAAGCGAGCGGTTTGGGGCCCGCTTTGCATGTAAGCGATGTTTATCGCTAATAACATGCAAAGTGGGGGTACCCAACTAGTTACCGACTGAAAGCAGTTGCTAACGTCGCTATCACCTATTAGCAAGGCAGGGATAGAGTTGGAAATATTCGCGCTAAGCGCGAATATCTCCAAATATTAACACTTGCCCAGACCAGTTCTTAGCCATGTTATCCAATGGGAGGTGGATAACATGGCTAAGAGCATTTAGTCGCTAATGCATGAATATCGCTGTATTCTCAGCAATATTCACGCATTTCGCCGCTATTGCTGGATATTTTAGCACAATGGAGAAAAGCGTTGCTAATAGCATGTTTTCTCCGCTAACATATCCAGCGATAGGCAGCGATAAAAAAATCGTCGCTAAGCCTATTTACCGATAAATATCGCTACTTGTTGGTAATATGCCTCAGTAGTGTGGCTCACTGGTTAGAGGCGGCAGACCCGAGAGCAGAGGACTGCCCGGGACCAGGGTTCGATTCCCGACGCGGCAGGTTTCTGGACCAGGGTCAGCGGACTCGATAATTCTCTCGCCTCGGTGCCCACTCGGATCAGCGATCACACTCGGCAACTCTGGGCATTAGCTTGCCTCATCTTCACTAACGGCCCCACCAGACCGCCGGGGATGCCTGGTCTCACCCTGGAGGTACCCATTAAGGGACCATCTCTCAGGGAAGCCAGGAAGGGTTTCGCAGCGGTCGAAGCGCGGAGATACTCCTCCGGGAGTCGATCCTAGCGCTATATAAACTTGCAATTAATTAATTAATTATTACCAAGCCCATTTTCACCGTTTTCTCGGCAGCTTCCTGCACATAAATCGTCGATAATTTTAACACCGGTCCTTAATATTATGCCCGTCAGCGCCATATTATCAGTAAAGGGCGATACATTATCGCCCCTTTTACCAGCAGGAAATTGCTACTAAAGCGGCGATAATGGTCTCAATAATATATCCTTGTGAATTCCCATAGAAGCCCAGGTTAAGACCAAAACCTGGGCTTCTATGAGAATTCACAAGGATTTATTATCAAGACCATTATCGTCACTTTACCGGCAGTTTCCTGCCGATAAAAGCGGCGATAATGTATCGCCCTTTCTTGATAATATGGCCCATAATCCTTTAATGTACAGAGAGGCACACAGCCACGGCCCGTGGAGGGAGTTGCGGTGGGGCAGGGAGGCAGGGCGGGGGAGGGGCAGGGTGGGGGGTGATTCAAATTGGCATATGGATATTTGGATTTGGAGGTAAGTAAACAATTTAATTAACAAAATGAATTTCGTAGCGTGCCCTGCATCACATTTTGTGTTGCAGGGCACGCTACAAAATTCGTTTTGTTAATTAAATTGTTTACTTACCTCGAAATATCCATATTATGCCGGTTTTTATCACCCCCCACCCTGCCCCTCCCCTGCCCCGCCTCCCTGCCACACCGCAACTCCATCCACGGGCCGTGGCTGGACGCACAAAATGATATTAAACAAAAAAACATAACAGCATGCATTATAGCAAAACACATTTACTACTATAAAACGTTTAACAACGGACCAATATAGGGGCATATTATCAAGATAGGCGATAACGTTATCACCGCTTTATCGGCAGTTTTCTACCCATAAAGCGGCAATATTAATATCGCCTGTCTTGATATACCCCATAATTCCTTAATGTACGAAGATGCACCGCACACACTCCCATGCAACTTATCAACTCACCTTTCAAATTGATTTGTAGATTAACAAGAATACCACTCACACAGTGGATATTCTTGTACAGAATCTCTCTAGTCCGTGTTTGCAGTAGAACCGTCAAATGGAACATTTTCCCTCTCATTGTACACATACATACATATAAATAACCAATTAAAATCTATACACAATAATTCAAAATAAAACACACATTTCTATTGGTTTAACATTCCAAACCTTTCCAAGTAACAAAACTTTCAACCCTTCCCCCATTCCACAATCTGCCAGTTACCATAGAAACACTTCTGGGAACACCTAACTCAGCACACAGGTGAAAAGTTCATCATACATGGTTGCAAATTTAAACAGCAAGTATGCTTGACTGGAGAATATACCAGCTTATTTTATGTAACGTTCCTTTCTATCACTTTTTCTTAACCAATAAAAATAAGGCTTTTAAAAAACAGAAATATGTCAAACAACCAATCATTTCTTTTCTTTTTCAAAACTGCATGTTGTCCACCTTTTTAGAAAAATCTTTCTTTTCAAACTGCCATTTCATTTACAGACGCTATCAGAGTGCATCCAGACCTCACTTCAAAATGCTTACAGTGTGGATTGTGGGACACAGCTATATTTTCTGAAGCCAAAGGTACGCACAACAGAAAAGAATTCACAAGGACCTAGGTTTACCGAATGTGAACATTAAATGTATTAGACAGAGAGGATTAAAGTGTGACCAATTGATGCCATTGGTTAAATCCTTTATGCATCTCCAACACCCTGACCTCATAATTGTGCACTGTGGTGGGAATGACCTAGGCACTTTGACTGGGGTAGCTCTGGAAATGCTTATGAAGGACACATTTGCACAATTGATGACACTGTTCTCCAAAACTGCCTTTGTATATTCTAATATATGCCAAAGGCAGAAATGGAAGCGATCCAATCCACAGTTTGAAAAATCTAGGAAATATGTGAATAAATCTGTTTCTGCCTTTTTCCGAGACTAACAAATGGGGTCAATTTACAACAACAATCTGCGTTTCAATATGCATGGCATCTATAGGAGAGATGGTGTACATTTCACAGATGAGGGGAACAGAGTCTTCCTCATGAACATAAGACTCTGCATCGGTACTTACTTGTAGGTACTAAAATCTCCTAATAAACACAACAGCTCTTTTTGGAGCCACACAACACATAAACAAATACACTTTATAAATATCAAAAATTATTTTTATTTTTCTTGCTTACGTAAGCTTACGTGACGACTTTCAACATTCCAGCTGTACGTCGTCCATACGTGCTTGGTATGCGTACAGTAAATCTATCCCCTGAGCAACAGTATCTGTTCAGAATGTTTCTACCCTACCCCCTTTCCTTATTTCTCAACTTTGTTTTACTGTTTCCTCGTGACTCGGCTGTCATGACAATTAAGATGGCTGCCAACACTTCCTGGTTTGGAGTATTGACAGCCAATCAGCATTCAGCTCCTGCCCGTAATTGTACGGATTTCGGTGCCCGTACTGCGTGATTTTTCTTTAAAAAAAAAAAGAGAGTAAACATCCATATGCGACCCCCTGAGCAACCGTAAAGGATCAGAATGTTTCTACCCTGCCGCCTTCCCTTATTTCTCAACTTTGTTTTACTATTTTCTTGTGACTCGGTGCTACCGAGGCACAAGATGGCCTCCAACACTTCCTTTAGCGGCACTTTCCTGCCGATAAAGTGGTGATAATTGTGTCGCCCAGGCTTGATAATATAGCCCAGAATGCGTAGTGTACAGCAGCTTCTCTGTAAAATCTATAATTACCTTCGAGCAGTGACAACAGATAGCTTACAACAGTCTGACAAACAGATCCACAACCTTATTTCGCCACTTTTGAGTCACTTTTAACATGGGTAAAGTAACGTAAGGAGCTTGTAAATCTACGTTTCACTTTTCTAGAAAAAATCTCAACTCCAGACTCTGCGAGACAGTTTTAATGTTCTTTTCTCTCTCTTTGTCTCTCTCATTCTCTGTGACATCATTTCTCTTTCTCTCTTAAACTTATAGACACTGCTGTCCACTTTCACATGTAGAAGAACAGCCCAACTGAAGTTGTGAATTACACTGGCTGAAGTCTTTGGCCGCAGTGTTTATACAATGGTAAGCACTGAGGCCTGGATCTACAAAGCCTTCATAGCATTGCATTAGAAATAAGTTGACATATTTACAATCCGGTTATGCCACTTTTGTGTCAGTAACGCAGTAGGCACTTCCATATAGACACTACTTGAACGCGGCATTATAACAAGTGAAATGTACGAGGCACAATGCACACGTAGAACCATAGAGTTACCTTGACTTGTAATGGTTCAGCTCATTTACTCACATCTACATAATTCTAAACTCTAATTTTCTTTTTTGTTTTCCAGATTACCAATTGGATATCTTATGAAGTCCATTTAACAATTTGCTCATACTATTGTTTGTTATTAAACTTATTTTTCTACTTGTTTGCAATATAGTTATAATTAAGTTTTGTTTAGTTATTGTTTTAATAAAAGTTAATTTAAAAAAAGTACATACTTCTTTTATTTTGTGGGGGGGAGGGGTGTATGACTGTCCACAATAGAAATAAAGTTGAAATAGTATAGTAAGATATTCAAGACTAGGATTGAAAACTAATGACTTCTATTTCCTCTGAATAGACTACAACTTAGAAAAGAAATCAAAATAATACGAAAAAATGTGTACCATATTTACAAACCTCTTGCAACATTTTCCCATGCAAACTTACCCCCCTACAAAATTAAATGTTTGGGCCGCAATCATACCCCTCAAATCACGGAAACAATCACCCCACAAAGATTTCTATATTGTATGAGGAGCTGCGTGGCCCTCCGCCTACTGCCCTGAAGTCCACAACGCCCAGACCAGGTTGCTGCAGTGTCCTGGGGGGAAACAGCCATTACAACGCGGTCATAACCACGCGTGATCTTCACCACAAAGCCATTACCATACATTTCCGGCCATATTATGAGCAAAACGAGATAGATTATTGCCGCTTTATCGCCACTTTCCTGCTGATAAAAGCGGGGATAATGTATCGCCTTTTGTTGATATCGCGTTTTGTTGATAGTATGGCCCGACATTTATTTTATTAATATAATTGTTTACTTACCTGCAATCATCCAGATTCTGTTGTTTATCCCCCCTCACCATGCCCCTCCCCCGCCCCCCCAGCCCACCCAATCGCAAGTCCCTCCCCAGGCCGCAGCTGAAAGACGCGGTTGCGATCTAGTTATTTACCAATGAGTTGTGGGGAATCCTTGGTGAGGCACGCTCTGACTAACGAGTGCGCACTTCACCGAAGGCGTTCCGGAGTTCAGACTCGTTTTCAATTGCTCTTTAGACATTCCTGAAGAGAAAGTGGAAATATTTCTGTGAGAGTTAAAGAACGTTGTTTGATAAGTTAATGAGTAAGTAAACTTACCTGACATTATAGACAATATTGAATGTACTCAGTCGATGTATTTTCTCTAACTTAAAACAAGAAACGATAAAATTCGTGTTAAGGACGTTCTTAAGGGAAAAGAACACGTTTGGTTAGAAATAGTAGGAAGACTTTTGAATTAAGAAGGAACATTAATGAAAAACATAAGATATTGAAGGATTGAGAGAATAGATAACGAGCAACTGCATAAAGAAAAGTTAGTTGAAGAACATGAGGAAATTAATAACATAAAAATTAGACAATAAACTAAAAGACCTAGGTTAATGAATGTTACGTAATTATAGTTGTATAATTTTGCAAAGGGCTAAAACTCTACTAATAGAATGTTATTAGATAATAGCATTCATACAGTATTTTTTGTAGGCCAAAATAGGTGAAAATGGTAGTTTTGTATTATATATTACTAAAAGTGATAAAATTAACTGTTTATATTTTTATACAGGGAGCAAGAACATAAAGGAAAAATTATGGAAAGTGAACAGCCTCATACTCAGGAGATTTTGGATATTACTTTGAGTATAATTGAAGAACTAATCGTATCTGTCACAGGCAATGAGAGTGAAGAAGGAGAAATTAGTGCTGCAGACATGAATTGTGATTTTGAAGACGAAAGCTTTGATGGAGATTTTCTGGAAGTTTTAAAATATGTTGACATTTTAGTACAAATTAAATCAGAAACTGCTGACGAGGAAATTGATCTGAATGACATATCTGATGAAGTTGCATTGGAATGTCTGTTAAATTATGAGATGTTACAAGAATAAATTTATTGTTGAAAAATAATACTGTTTGAGCACTATCTATTAATGTATTTATTGTACTAAAAGTGAAGCAGTTATAGATTCAGTTATATATTCTTTAAATATTTGTATTGATTTAAAATATGCAAAGGGTTTGAGGGTATTGATTGCTTAAAATCTGTATGGAGTATACATGCACTCTTGTATGCAGCTGCAAACTTGTGTTTTATGCTTTCAATTGCCCAGTCTGTATCCTTAGACTTCCTGCAAACACTGTGACACTGCTGTTTTAGTATTGTAGTGAGCCAGTCAGCAGTATGTTCTTTTTCATTTTACCGTGGTAAAACTGAAGCTGTAATAAATTTAGTGAGGAACTTATTTTGGAGAAGTGTAATGATCCAGTCAGTATTTAGATACTCATGGATTAAAAGAGGTCTTAGTGCATAGGCTGTTTCAAACCTTTATAGACTGTGCATGGACTGTTCTATGCACCAGCAAACGTATGTTTATTACGTTCAATTCCCCAATGTGTATCCTAATACTTCTAGCAAACATTCTCACACTACTGTTTCAATATTGTAGTGAGCCATTCAGCAGTATGTGTTTATCTGTATACTGTGGTTCAACTGAGGCTGTTATAAATTCAATCAGGTTCTTTCCTCGCAGTCTTGTAATCATCCACTCACTATCTAAGTACTCATGCATTAAAATAGGCCTTGGGGCATAGACTGCTTCAAAACCCTTATAGACGTTGTATGCAGTCTTCTATGCACTTGCAAATTTGTGTTTTATACGTTCAATTTACTAGTTTGTATTGTTACACTTCCAGCAAACACTCTGTTGTTTTAGTTTTGTAGTGACTCATTCATCCGTATGTAGTAATCCTATCACTACATTAATTTTATTTATTTATTTATTTATAGCATTTGTAGAGCGCTTCTGCAACCCTACGGGCATCCTGGCGCTGTGTACATATTGCTGAAAATACTGTGCATCAGAGGAGGGGGATAGTATAAAGTTCTGGTGAGATTAAACTTTGGGGAAGAGCCATGTTTTCACCTTTTTACGGAAAGCCATCAGTTCGTCTGTTTTCCTGATGTCGATAGGCAATTTGTTCCACAGATGGGCTGCGGCTATGCTGAAAGCTCTGCCACCATAAGTGGCTTTCCTGATCCTGGGTATGCTTATCAGGTTGGAAGATGAGGAACGGAGGGGCCGTGTGGGTATATACCATTTGAATTTCTTTTGAAGTGGTCGGGGGCCCATTCCGTGTACTGCCCTAAAGACAATGCAGAGGGATTTAAAGCAGATCCTTTGATGTACAGGTAACCAGTGAAGGTCGGCCAGAGCGAGGGTGGTAGAGGATCTTCGCTCTCGGGAGAGTGCCAGCTTCGCTGCTGCCGCCTGGATGCTTTGCAGTCTGGAGATCAAATAGGCCGGGGATTCCAGAAGCAGAGCCATTAAAACACTAATGGGCACATATACAATAACTGGCATATCCCCAGGAATATGTCAGTTATTGTGCTACGTGACACCACCACCATGGATGCGCCGTATTTACATTGTGGTGTACCATGGGACAAAAATGGCACATATATGTGATGTATTTGATCTGTAAAGGTGGTGCATTGTTTGAGTTATGTTGCAAGTGCAACGCATCTCCAGCAATGCTCTGGGGGTCCTATTCTCAGACTGCTGTGTCAATCCTTACACCTGCTTCAAGGTAGTTTAGGCAGCTGGTGACCACCCCCACCCACTACGCCGGACACACACTCGACCCTGTTTTCTCATCCAGCAAAGACATCGTCTTCAGCCACGCCACCGGACTCCACTGGACAGACCACAGCTGCGTCCACTTCAGCTTCAGAAGAACAACGATCCACCACCACCAGCAACAGGTTGCACGAAGAAGCTGGAACAAGATCACAGCCGAACAGCTCGCCGCATCCCTGAGCCAGCACCCTCCCGTCAGCTCAGCGAACCCCAGCCAGGCCGCCGACAACCTCACGAAGTGGATCAGCAACTGCGCAGACGACCTCGCCCCACTGAGGACCCCGCCCAGCAGACCCGGCAGCAAGAAGGCCCCTTGGTTCACCGACGAACTCAAGAACTCCAAGAAGAACTGCCGAGCCCTCCAGAGAGCCTGGCGAAGAGACTCAACACCAGACAACATGACCACCCTCAAGCTCGCCACCCGAAAGCACCATCAACTGATCCACGCCACCAAGAAAACAGCATTCAAGGAACGGCTGGACAACAACGCACACAATTGCAAGGAACTCTTCAACATCGTGAAAGAGCTCTCCAACCCCAACGCCGGAAACAACGACATCACCCCATCGCAAGACCTCTGCAACTCCCTCGCCTCCTACTTCCACAACAAAATCGCTGTCATACACAACAGCTTCAGCACACAACCAACGCTCCCCATGCCCGCACCAACGCCCCCCACCACCGCCCTCAGCGCCTGGACCCCGATCAGCACCGAAGACACCATCCGGACGATGAACTCCATCCACTCCGGATCTCCCACCGACCCCTGCCCTCACCACGTCTTCAACAAGGCTGACGCTGTCATCGCACCCCACCTGCGGCACATCATCAACACCTCCTTTGACACAGCCACCTTCCCGGAGAGCTGGAAGCACGCCAAACTCAGCGCTCTATTAAAGAAACCAACAGCGGACCCCACCGAACTCAAAAACTACCGCCCAATCTCGCTCCTCCCGTTTCCAGCCAAAGTCATCGAGAAGATCGTCAACAAGCAACTGGCCGCCTTCCTCAAGACAAATGGATCCCTCGACCCCTCACAGTCGGGCTTCTGGGCCAACCACAGCACCGAGACCGCCCTCATCGCAGCCACCGATGACATCCGAGCCCTGCTTGACAACGGAGAAACAGCGGCCCTCATCCTCCTGGACCTCTCCGCGGCATTTGACACTGTCTGCCAACGCACCCTAGTGCAGCGCCTCAGCAACGTCGGAATCCAGGAGAAGGCACTGGAGTGGATCATCTCCTTCCTCGCTGGAAGGACACAGAGAGTCCACCTACCGCCGTTCAGATCAGAAGCCACCGAAGTCATCTGCGGCATTCCTCAAGGCTCCTCGCTCAGCCCCACCCTCTTCAATGTCTATATGAGCCCTCTCGCAACCATCGCACGCCAACACAACCTCAACATCATCTCCTACGCCGACGACACCCAGCTGATCCTCTCCCTTACCAACGACCCCGCCATCGCCAGAGCCAACCTACACGAAGGAATGAAAGACGTAGCCGAGTGGATGATGACCAGCCGCCTGAAACTGAACTCAGACAAGACGGAAGTCCTCATCCTGGGCTCCTCGCCCTCCGCCTGGGACAACTCCTGGTGGCCCCCCGCCCTGGGCACCGCACCCAAACCAACAGACCACGCACGCAACCTGGGCTTCATCCTGGACTCCTTCCTCTCCATGACCAGACAAGTCAACGCCGTCAACTCGTCCTGTTTCAACATCCTGCGCATGCTACGTAAGATCTTCCGGTGGATCCCCACCGAGACCAGGAAGACCGTCACCCAGGCCCTCGTCACCAGCGGTCTGGACTATGGCAACGCCCTCTATGCCGGAACAACCGCCAAGCTCCAGAAGAGACTCCTGCGAATCCAGAACGCCTCAGCGAGACTCACCCTCGACATCCCCCGACACAGCCACATCTCCGGACACCTAAGAGACCTGCACTGGCTCCCGGTCAACAAGAGAATCACCTTCCAGCTCCTCACGCACGCCCACAAAGCCCTACACAACCAAGGCCCGAGCTACCTCAACATCCGCCTCAACTTCTACGCTCCCACACGCCAGCTACTTTCAACCAGTCACGCCCTCGCCGCCGTCCCCCACATCCGAAGAGCCACTACAGGAGGAAGGTCCTTCTCCTACCTGGCCGCCAAGACATGGAACTCCCTCCCGACCCACCTCCGCCTGACCCAGGACCACTTCGCCTTCAGGAAGCAGCTCAAGACCTGGCTGTTCGAGCAGTAGCGGACCCCCCCCTCCCAAAGCGCCTTGAGACCCTCCGGGTGAGTAGTGCGCTATATAAATGCGATGTTTGATTGATTGAAAGTGAAATCTTGTAGATTTCCGTCAGCCACTTTTAGGAGGTGTTCCTGTGCCGGAACGCCCCTAACCCATGTCGGAATGTCTCCTTCCGGTGCAGGGATTTACAATGTATCGCACCTTCAAGATACGTCACATTCTAAATACCACATACCATGGTGCATCTTTTGCACCACCGCTTCATCAGAAAAGTGCTGCAACGGTGGTGTAAAAGAGGAACAAGGGTCTTGTAAATCTGTCTCTAACAAACACTTAAAAATTCACCCAGGCAGTTTCACTAGCAGTGTATTCTTTTTGAATGTACCTTTGTTATTATTTTACATTAAAAATATGAAATATAATTTTAAAAATAAAATAAATATAAGTATTTATAATAAAAATGTAGGAACTTACTATAAAAAGAAAGAAATATAAAAAATTAGTACATTTTAAAATGATCATTTACAAAACCTTAGAAATTCACTGAAAAAAACTGAGGTTTCAGGCACGTTATAGTTAGGAATTAGCATTTAAAAAACCTTAGAAATTCACTGAAAAAACCATAGGTTTCAGGCACGTTATAGTTATGAATTAGCATTTAAAAAACCTTAGAAATTCACTGAAAAAACCATAAGTTTCAGGCACGTTATAGTTAGGAATTAGCATTTAAAAAAGCTTAGAAATTAACTGAAAAAAACATAGGTTTCAGGCACGTTATAGTTAGGAATTAGCATTTAAAAAACCTTAGAAATTCACTGAAAAAAACATAGGTTTCACCCATGTTATAGTTAGCTGGACATTTTTCTCATACAAAACCATTGAAATTCTTTTATTATAGTTAGTTGTACTAACTGAAACTCTCGCGCCCACAATCCACTGCTGATATATTACACATATTACATCATTCATGACATGGTCAGTGACATCACTGATGACAATTCAAATGACATCACTGATGACATCATCCAGTGAATAAGGTTTGGTTTGTTATTTAAATATGTAGTATATATAGCAATATGCATTTAAGAATCAGTGGATATATACCTGTCTTGATGGAGGATTTAGTAGCAGTGTGATTGACTGTTTACTTGACTAATTTATAGTGTCTCACTAAATATATTGGATAGTGACTAAACTGTGTGAATATCTGTATTACTTTGTCAGTTGTTGTATAAACTGCTGCACCAGTTGGTTATTAGCTACGTGAAAGTCTATATTAACTATTGATTAGTTAACTGTTTATTTGTAATATTGAGTAATTGTGTGTGTGATTTGGTGGGGGATCTATGACTGCACAAAGGTATGTGAATAGTTAAATCAGTACATATATGAGGTTAAGACTACGTGTTATGATAGTTGTTTGGGTGAGTGAATATCTTTAGGGTGTGGTGAAAAACATTTCGCAATGGTACATGTCCAACAAAGTAGAAAAAATAAAAGACAGTTGTATATAAATAAGTATACATAAAACTCATTAATTGCATGAGTGACTGTATGGATAACTGTATACTTGTAATAGTGATTTTATAACACACTAAATATGAGTTACTATCTATATGAATAAATGAAGTGCTATTTGTATAAGTGTGTAGCTGAGTAAATGTAAATAGGATACATTGTTTACAATAGTAAGTAGGATGACTGCATAACTGAATAGGATGTGTGCTGATGTGTAATGTCAATATAAGTGTATAAGTAGATTTGATTGTGTTCTATTGATCATTGACAACATGTATGAGTGAATCTATAGGTCATTAATTAGAAGTGTGTGTAGATCTAGGAATCTCTGAGTGGGTTTTAGATACTTTTATTGCTGCATCAATGGATTCAAATATGGTACTCTGTATTTTACAGTGACTGAGGAAAGGTTATAGTAGTGCATGATGAGGTGTATCTGATTGTCACGTGGATGATGTCAACAGTGATGTCATCAGTGATGGCATTGGAGATGTCATCAGTGATGTCATCAGTGATGTCACTGACCATGTCATGAATTATGTAATGTGTGACATCATCAGCATTGGATTGCGGGTGAGAGAGTTACAGTTAGTACAACTAACTATAACAAAGGAATTTCAATGGTTTTGTATGAGTGAAATGTCCAGCTAAACTATAACACCCCTGAAACCTATGGTTTTTTCAGTGAATTTATATGTTTTTTTAAATGATGATCCCTAACTATAACAAGCCTCAAACCTATGGTTTTTTCAGTGAATTTCAAAGGTTTTTTAAATGATAATCCCTAACTATAACAAGCCTTAAACTTATGGTATTTTCTATGAATTTCGTAGGTTTTGTAAATGACAATTTTAAAATGTATTAATTGTTATATTTATTTTTTTTATACTGATTTATTAAATTTTTTATACAATTTTTAGATATTTTATTTTTTAAATAACATTATAATTATATTATACATTACATTACTAAATATACTTTATCAGAATGAATTACTTTAGTTTAAATACTTTGCAAGTAGGCAATGGACTTTTAAGTACAGTGGTTACAGTTGTTGCAATGGGAAACACAATTTCAATGACAATTGAACATTGACCTCAATGCGAATTTTTAGTTAAATGCAATTAGTTATTAGTTACTTTATAGATTACTTTTCTAACCACAGGACTGGATCCTAGATTCTGTCCTTGGACATCTCCTGTAAACAGTTGAGTAAAAGCGTTTTGGTTACAGTAGTGATTTTTAAGGAATATTATTGTATTTTAAAAGTTGACACTTAGACATTTTTTCACATAGAACCAATAATGTTATCCGATGGCAGGAAATTCACTTAGCAGGAAAGTAGTGCTATTGTCACTTTTTTTTACTTAGTGGTGGATCCTGGATCCAGCACTGGTGCATCTCCTGTAAACAGTTTAAAGAATGCGTTTAAGTCATATAGGCAATTTTTTAGGAATATTTTCAGTTTGTGAAAATAGACTCTTAGAAACTTTTCTGGTGAAAATCAGACAATGGATTCAGATGGAAGGAAATACAAGTTACTTATAAGTATGCTTAGAATTACATTTCAAAGTCAGAGCTGGGCCAAAAGATGCAGAACTGTGTTCTCTCCTGATAAAAGGTGAGTAAATTATCATTCGATGTTTGGTTGATTTGAGGTGAATATTTTAATTTGCAAGTGAAACCAGTCAATGTTAGATTATGGAAGGAAATTCAATTAGCAGGTAAGTAGTGTTATTGTTAACTTTTCTTACTCAGTGGTGGATCCTAGATCCAGCACTGCTGCATCTCCTCTAAACAGTTGAAAGAATGCAAATTACCAAAACGCACGGAAGCCCACGTATTTTTATTTTTTAATATCGCTAGAATGCGTGGATCATACGCGCACCCCGTGATTTTTCCCCCCAAAAAATGATAAATTATGGGCCCTGGGGGTCTTTCTGGGACCCCCTGAGCAGGGTATGTCTACCCTCGCCCTTCTCACATTTTAAACATACATTTCACAGGCTTCTTCAGTTCCCCTTCTCCTTTCTACAGAGGCATAAAATGTCTGCCAACAGTTTCTAGTTTCGAATGTTGACAACCACTTCACAGCCAATTAGCATTCAATGCGTGATCAGAAGAGTGCGCTTATGATACGATAACAATGCGCGCAGTATCCGTATAAATTTTTTTATGCGAAGGGGGCTGCGTGGCCCCCCTCCCGTGGCCAATTCCGGACACCGGGGACCCCATCCGCCTCCAGAGGCCACTTCAAGGCCTCAGGGACCCCATTCCCCGGGGCCGGCCTTTTTTTAAAAAAATGTTTTTAAATTTAATGGGGAGAGGGCCAAGTGGCCCCCCGCACCACTGGTAGTCACAGGGAGCCCATTCCCCACGGCTGGCCCTCACTGTTGGGGACCGTGGGGGGTCTCCAATCCCCCCACGGTCCTACGGGCTCCCTGCCTCCTGTGGGTGCCGGTGTTCTATCAATATCCAAACCCCATCCGTGTGTGTACTCCCTAGACATTGCCTTCACTTTGCGCATGCGTGTTTGTGGTAGCGCATGCATGCTAATGTTGCGCATGTGCACAATACGTCCCACCATCTCGCCGTGTACCCCTAACGTATTTCATTTTATTTGTGCATTCTCAATTACAACATGCCCAATCACAGCTCTCACACCCAGTGACATCATGCTCAACCAATCATCGTTCTGCAAAGCATTTATATCCTTACAACCTTCTTGAACTTTTCCTATTCCACAGTCACAGCCCTGCCGATAGTGTTCACTACTTGCATCGCGTCGCTGAACCCGAACTTTTCCTATTCCGCAGTCACAGCCTTTGATAGGGTTTGAATCCACTTCTTTGTAGGTGAGCACTTTTATTAAGGGTAATTAAGTTAATTAATCTGAACTATCTTTAAGTACAGCGTAAATGCAAATTTTTGTTCGATTTGGCAATGCTGTTTTTAAGCATGCTTTCCTGCTTTTTTATATCGTTAAAGTTGACTTCGTAACCTTTATTTCTGTGCAAATCACTTAATCCTGCTGCGTTTCTTTAATTTGCCAATGCCACGTGGCTGCACCCTTAGCAGAGTGCTACGTGCTGTTCAAGTTAATGTGATGTCGTTTTTCTCGTGTAAGTAGTGCGTCACGTGCCGCATGCATTGCAAAAGTAATGTTTTCGGCAATAGTGTATTTTAGCACGGTTTCCAGGTCTAGTATGTCGAATAACTTGCCTTGGTAGCCATTGTTTCTGGGCAAATCAGTGAAACCTGCTGCCTTTCATTATTTAAGTAGTGTGCCACGTGTTGCTTCCTCCCCATGCACAGCACATGTAATTGATTGGCCTATGTTGTATTTTAGCACGCTCTCCATGTTTTTTAATAATGTTAAAATTGATTTGCTATCCTTTGTTCTGTGCAAATCACTTAATCCTGCTGCATTTCCTTAATTTGCCAAGCTCCACGTGGCCGTTCCAGCAGCAGTGTGCTACGTGCTGTTCAAGTTAATGCGATGTAGTTTTTCTCGTGTAAGTAGTGCTTCACGTGCCCCATGCATTGCAAAAGTAATGTTTTCGGCAATAGTGTATTTTAGTACGGTTTCCAGCTCTTGTATGTCGAATAACTTGCCTTGGTAGCCGTTGTTTTTGGGCAAATCAGTGAATCCTGCCGCCTTTCATTATTTAGGTATTCCACCATGTGTTGCTTCCACCCCATGCACTGCACATGTAATCGATTGACCAATGTTGTATTTTAGCACGCTCTCCATGTTTTTTAATAATGTTAAACTTCATTTGCTATCCTTGTTCTGTGCAAATCACTTAATCCTGCTGCGTTTCTTTAATTTGCCAAGCTCCACGTGGCCGCTCCCACAGCAGTGTGCTACGTGTTGGTCAAGTTAATGCGAAGCCGTTTTTCTCATGTAAGTAGTGTGTCACGTGCCCCATGCATTGTAAAAGTAATGTTTGGGGCAATAGTGTATTTTAGCACGGTTTCCAGCTCTTGTATGTCGAATAACTTGCCTTGGTAGCCGTTGTTTTTGTGCAAATCAGTGGATCCTGCCGCCTTTCATTATTTAAGTAGTGCGCCATGTGTTGCTTCCACCCCATGCACTGCACATGTAATCGATTGATCAATGTTGTATTTTAGCACGCTCTCCATGTTTTTTAATAACGTTAAACTTCTTTTGCTATCCTTTGTTCTGTGCAAATCACTTAATCCTGTGAGTTTCTTTAATTTGCCAAGCGCCACATGGCCGTTCCCGCAGCAGTGTGCTACGTGCTGTTCAAGTTAATGCGATGTAGCTTTTCTCATGTAAGTTGTGCGTCACGTGCCCCATGCATTGCAAAAGTAATGTTTTAGGCAATAGTGTATTTTAGCACGGTTTCTAGCTCTTGTATATCGAATAACTTGCCTTGGTAGCCACTGTTTCTGGGCAAATCAGTTAATCCTGCCGCCTTTCATTATTTAAGTAGTGCGCCTTGTGTTGCTTCCTCCCAATGCACTGCATATGTAATTGATTGGCCAATATTGTACTTTAGCACACGCTCTATGTTTTTTAATAATGTTAAACTTGATTTGCTATCCTCTGTTCTGTGCAAATCACTTAATCCTGCTGCATTTCTTTAATTTTCAAAGCGCCATGTGGCCGTTCTCTAAGCAGTGTATTTTAGCACGGTTTCCTGCTTCTTTAACTTGTCTTGGTTTAGAGTCTCACGATAACCGGTGCTGGCTTCATCCTAAATATATGGAACGTCATTGAGTATTTGAATGGGCTATGTTCTGTGCTGCATTTGGGAAGAAATGTAGCTTGAAAGGTATTTCATATTTTGAAGTCGGATAGGTGGTGTAGTATTTCTGTAGAAACATCTTTCCTAGGAATTAAAGCTTGGTAAGTAGTCGAATGTTCTGAAACTTTGACGAGAGGGGTGAGAGGCGCTGGTTCTGTTCCCTGTGGCTTATTGGTAAGTGCTGCGCCAGAGTGACCAGGTTTTGTGGTCCCAATTTGTAGGGCAGGTTTTATTCAAGGCTTAGAGTACTAGTTGTAATCATTGATATACAGTTGACAAGCTAGTCAGCACTTTTTGGTACCATCAACTTGAGAAAACCACAGTCCGTAGGGCCTACCATTTTACAAACAGAGTCCAACGTCTGTGTATTTGCAAATCACTTAATCTCTCTGTGACACTTAATCTCTCCCACGCTGATTGTGAAGCACTGCACCACATGGCCATCCCACGCACAAGCCTGGTTGCTGAAGCGGCTTGTTTTCACTAAGTTACAACTTGACATCTTCATCACAGTGGCCTTTCCTTTGGGGCTTCCTTGTGGCCTCTGTTTCTGGGCATTTACAGCAACCACTTATTCTCCCCGGCCCTGAATATGAGGCAACATGATTGTGAAGTGCTGCACCACGTGGCCGTCCCTTCTTTAAAGTTTGTGAAAAGAGTGAGGGGTCAGGGGTGGGAGGCAGTTGTTATAATATTGGTGTATTCACTCACATATTTAGTTATTTATGGTATTGTAATGTACTGTGAGCATGTGATGATATTCTCTAAACCTTGTTTTTATGTTTATCCTCATTTTAAATAGAAATGAATGCCACTAAGTACCAAGAGCTTTTTGATTATGTGAGACATAATGTGTATCCTGAAGGTTTGACTAAAGTCCAGAAGCATGGATTGCATAGACTTTCTAAAAAATTCACCATTGACGGTACTATAATTTTTTAATTCATGTTTTTTCATTGTAATGTTTTAAGGGTGGTTGAGAAAAGACATGGTCTCATTTCATGTACTTCTTTTTGACATGCATAGTTACTGTAACATTTTTCTTTTCTCTTTTTTCTATAGATGGTAGCTTGTTCTACACTGGTAAAGAAAAAAACACTGAAGTTGTCATTGGTGCTGAAGCAGCCCAAAAAGTTTTTTCTGAATTCCATTCGTCTCTTATTAGTGGACATTCTGGAATCAACAAAACGAAAAAAAGCATGTCGTCCCGATTTTATTGGCCAAATATGTCAATTGAAATTGAACAATGGGTGAGTTATAATTTTTCTTCCTTCAATAAATATTTTTTTTAAATGTAAATCTCCATTGTGATAGTCTTATAGACGTTTGTTTCTGAAACCCATATATTTCTCATTTAAATGCTCGTTACACGTTTTCCGCCTGCATTTGAGATACAAAGTGAAAATGTTGTTTTGAATTTTTTTATTTGAAGACATGTCTTTCAATTTTCCTTGATGTTTAATTCTCAATTTCTAGATCATGGAAGTCCAAAAAGTGTTCTATCAGATCAAGGCCAGGTGTTTGTAAATGAAGTGAGTGACCAATCTCGGCCTAACATTTGTATAATGCAATGATATTTCCTATTTTGCTTGGCAAATATATATATACCTATTTTTTTAGGTTAATTCAGAGTGATCTAAGATTTTACAAAGAGAACGTTCTGTAAGTACAACCTATCACCCACAGACAAATGGTTTAGATGAGCATACTAATATATAAGCTGTACGCCTTCAGGGAAGGAGAGTTAGTGCTTCTGACAAATTGCAAGCAAACAACAACAAAAAGAGGCATTTTGGAGCATAAGTTTACTGGACCGTACCGTTTTGCGGATATGCAAAAAAAGCTTGTAAAATTAGTCAATAATGCTAGCAAGATGCCTTTACGTACAACTTATAATCTCCACATGTAGAGGCCTTATAATTTGAGCGTCACAGGTAATCTATTAAAGGGTACCTTTTTTTAAGTAAGGGTACATAATTTGTAAGTGTGTTGTAATGATGTTCCATCGGCTGGTGTAAATGTCTCCTTAATATCTGAGAAGTAGTTAGGTTTTTTGAAAGTTATTATTTTTTTTGTTGAAAAATAAGAGTGGTTGCAATAGTTTAAATTGACCAAGATTTTTTACTAAATTGGAAGTAACGATTTCCTATGAAAATTTCCAATATCTCTTTATTATTTCTTATATTGCAAAAATAAAAATGTCAGTATGATTTCTCTTTTTGAAATGAATCAAAGCGAAATATTTAAAATAACAATTCGTATGTTTCTTAAAGTTTTTCGTACAGATATTGAAGCGTCCCGAATATGACCATTTAGTGATAGAATCTAACCAAAAACAACAGGTCAGCTGCAATTGTGGTGTTTTTTGCATGCTGGTAATGATACTTCTATTATGGTTTGTTAAACATACATTTTTTGAGGATACATTACTTTATGTTAATAACTTTTTTCGTTAGAATAGTTGTAAATAGGAAAGAGGGCTTTTAGGGATGACACTTGTGAACGCCTACCGAGCGCGTCCACAGTGCCCATCGGAATCATATTGGTATTCGCATATGATTTTGTCTAACCACTAATATGGTCCTAACGCAGTTCATTTGAAACCTCTGAGGATTGCTTTTCAACCCCAATCCTATTGAGAACAATTGTTTTTATGTACATTAAAATTAAGCATGGACATTTGTACAACATATACATGTTTTACTCTTTTTTTCAGTTTTCAGAATCTTACATAAGTCAGCAGCCAATTGCAGAGATTGAAGAAAGTATATCCCCCTGTTCTAGCTCATTATGCAGATATCTCAACCATAGAACATACTGGTCGCCACAAGTTGAATGAAAATTGCAATAGACCTAAAGGAGTCATCAGGTTTGACTTTAACATTTCATGATAGAAAATGTATAATACCCTAGTGGTGTCATAAACTTCGGATTACTTGGTACTTTGTTTTGTTTTTGAATTTTTTTTATAAAAAAGCACAGCTTAAATTTTGAACATAGTATAGTAAGATATTTCCATTATGTTTGTGAATTTAAAATTATGTTTGTTATCCTGCCATTACAAATTGTTTTGAACAGTTGTGACTGTCCTATGTACTCGATCAGTAAACCCCTGTAAAAATGTAGAAAATATTGCAAATTAAGTTTAAAATTTTTACCATTGCTGTTATGATCTGCTAATGTACATCTTTTTTACATTTAGAGTCTTTTGAAACTTTCTCTACTGTATGCAGCCAAAAAGATTCACAAATTTTTACGGATAACGTTAAGGTAAATACTCTTGATATGACTAGTCGACGAAGTTAAAAAGTAAGGGATATAAGTACTTGAGGGGTTTTTGGTGGAAGATAATCTCCAATTCACACTTGTGCGGATGGGTCTGATACAGGGTGGATCTCAGTATAACTAATGGATTTGCAAGGGTCTTTTCTGAGTTGCATCCGCCATGTTGGTTCACTGGCTATACACCCTTTCTAGTAATGGACTCATTACCACTTTGCCACTGACTGGGGACAGTGAACTATGTTTAGCATGTAAATAAATTTAAGTTAGCAAAACAAAAAACTATTGACCTGTATACAATCCGAACTGAATAACAAATCAATTTTCACTTTCTTCCCAACAGGCACTATGTCAAGAATACTTCTGATTGGTGCACATTCAATGCATAGAAACAAATGCAACATTCCAATTTACCTTATTCAGATTGCAAATGTACAAAATGTATGTATAAATAAAAGTTTCTTTCCATGGTAAAGATGTGTTTGAATGCTAGTTGTAAATTTACATACTCTGCATACTCCTGCCATCTAGTGTTGTGTGCAGATTATAATAAGTAGTATTTCTAGTATTTCTTTGAAGAAGTATTTCAAGTTAGGAGTAAAGTCACTTCTCCTTTTTTAATTAGTCTGCTTGGGCATCAACTCCATTGTTACATTCTATTCACACATGAGGTTGATAATGGAGTAAGTAAGTGTAATATAGAGTTGTCAATGCGTATGTAAAATAAATTTAACATTCCAAGAATAGAAGCTGACACTGATAATGACCTAGATATTGACCCTGTTTTCAGATTCTTACATAAGTCAACAGCCAAAGCTAGCCAACGCTTGATTAGACAATGCTGTATTTTAGCACGCTCTCCATGTTTTTTAATAACAAAAAGAACAAAGCTAAAGAAATGTTTCAGAGTCGCTACTGTAAGGCTGTTCTGTGATGCAAGCAGACCATAACTGCGGTTAATACGAACTTTAGAATGTCTACATGGTCAAACATGAGACATGTACCAAATTGCCCAAATTAAGTTTACACTTTTTACAATAGCAGTTAAGATGTGCTAATGTACATCTCTTTTACCTTGACATTCTGTTGAAGAGTTCTGCGTTGTCTACAACCCCAAAATTCAGACATCAACTTAATTGGTGCGTTTTGAGTGAACAAAAACAAGAATCGTACAAATTTTATGTTCAACACTTTTGCTTCCAAGAGCCCTTTCAGTAGTTTCTTCCGTACAGCCAGCATTTTTTCCATTGATTTAGATGCATAATCTTTCTCGTCTGTACAACCATAAGTGAAACAAAATGTTAAACTTACTTTCAATGGTTTGATTTTATCACTGACATATATAAAGTCATCAGGCACTCCTATGGCAGGCCTTAACAATCCTGAAGGCTGACTGCTAGGTTTTCTGTGAGAGGGTACCCATGCATGAGCAAGCTTTCAGAATCTATTCTCTCATGGTGTACTGTGATGTAGCCTCACCATATATACTCTTAAAATGTTATTCAAAGGAAAACGCAATGACTCTTTACTTTGAATTACTTGGTACTTTGTTTTGTCTTTGAATTTTTTTTTAAAAGGCACAGCTTAACTTTTGAACATAGTGTAGTAAGTTATTTCCATTATGTTCTCCTGGCATTTTGTACAACAGATTAGGAAAGTAAGGGTTTCCTGGCTGTCAAAGGTGTTTGGAGTGGGCGTTTTTATTTGCTTGATTCCCCTCTTAAAAGCATCAATTATCATGCATTTACTGTTTTTTCTAGCAGGAGAGGATACTTATTTCCATTCTAATACACACAAAGACACACACATATATAACACAGAGACACACAGTAGTCTACGTCAGCCTGATGACTGCCCATAAACTTTAAAAAGACATTCCACCAGTAAGGAGCTGGCATCTGCATCTATTTTATATAATTGACTCCCGTCTTAAAAACTTCCATTATCGGGTGTGTACTGCTTTTTCTACAGGAGAGGATATTTATTACTATTCTAACACACACAGAGACACACACATATATACATCATCATAGTCTATGTCAGCCTGATAACTGCCCATTAACACAAAACAGCAATCCGCAAGTAAAGAGCTGGCACTTGTATCGAACTAAACACTAATTGGGAAAGGGTACTTCCAATTTGGTAAAAAGTATTGGGAGGTCCGAAGTTTGCTAATCAGTGAATCATAAACTATTATTGTCTTTTATATGATTTCTTCATATATTAAAACATTTTGCAAAGAAATTTGATTTGTGGTATTGAGAGTTAAAATGTCCATAACACACTGAATTCTGGTGCATACGAGAGATGTACGTATTACGTGACTTGATGGACGCGCGGTAGCGCTTGACGTCATATGCATACCGGACGCGGTGGGTGCGCAACTCTCGCAATTTTTTTAATTTTGAAAAAACGTATTTATATATATTTAATATAAATATTAAGACAAGAGATTATCTGAATATTATTCAACTTTGTTAAAAAGTACATCACTTTTTAATGCAATTTGGCAAAGTCGTGCTGGGTGCATCCTACGCGCACCCCATGTGACCTCAAAAACAGAGATTTGATTGGTTCATTACACTTCCTATTGAAACTATTGAAGGACCCCACCCACTTCAATCACTCTTCTTGGAACTTTTCTTAGGGAAAGACCTCCTGAGAAGATCTGCTGCTCTTTCTTTTTTGGATAACAGATTTACTTAAAGATACCATGGCTGCTAATCCACCATCATCCTCTGATTCAGAGAACTCATCAGAGCAAGCATTTGTTCCTGTACCTCCACCAAAGGAAAAATATACCAGCATTGTCTGGAAATGTTTCACCTTTCCTCCAGGCTTAAAAAAGGTGAAAGCTACAAAAGTTAACATTAATAAAAAAGGCAGCACAGTTTACATTTCCTTTTTACCTTTTTTACATCACAAGTACTGACCTGTCTATAACACACACTGTCACATTCATTCACTCATTACCAAGTCCTGGTTTCTTTAAGTGACAAGTGACATTTCAAGATGAGTAAATGCCAGAGATAAAGTTGTGTCTTATTAGAGTCTCATACATAAATACATACATACATACATACATACATACAGGGAGGATACTTTAATTGTTCTTCCTAATACATTTAAAATGATCTAACGTTAATAAAAAAGGCAGCACAGTTTACATTTCCTTTTTACCTTTTGTACCTCACAAGTACTGACCTGCCCATAACACACACTGTCACATCCATTCAGTCATTACCAAGTCCTGGTTTGTTTAAGCTACAAATAACATTTCAGGACAAGTAAATGCCAGAGACAAAGTTATGTCTCATTACAGTCTCATACATACATACATACATAAATACATACATACAGGACAGTATACTTTAATTATTCTTCCTACTACATTAAAAAAGATCTAATATTATTTAAAAAAGCAGTACAGTTTATATATCCTTTTTACCTTTTTACCTCACAAGTACTGACCTGTCCATAACACACACTGTCACATTCAGTCAGTCATTACCAAGTCCTGGTTTGTTACAAATGACATTTCAGGACGAGTAAATGCCCGAGACAAAGTTGTATCTCATTACAGTCTCATACATAAATACATACATACATACATACAGGAGAGGGACCGCCACCCCCCGGGGCATCTTCAAAATGGGTGGGGGACTGCCATCCTGGGATTCTAAGTTAATATATGCGGGGTGGCTCATGGGGCCCCCCGCAGCCCCGGGAACCGCCACCCCCGGGGCTTCTTCAAAATGGGTGGGGGGGCTCTCAGGCCCCCCAGGGACTGCCTCCCCCGGGGCTTCTTCAAAAAGGGTGGGGGACTGCCACCCCCGGGATTGTAAGTTAATATAGGCGGGGGCTCATGGGGCAGCCCCGGGGACCACCACCCCCCGGGGCTTCTTCAAAATGGGTGGGGGGCTCTCTGGCCCTCCCATCCCCAGGGACCGCCACCCCCGGGGCTTTAAAATGTTAACTGAAGGAGGCTTTGAGGCCTCCCTAGCCCCGGGAACCACCACTCTCTGGGGCTCAATTTTAATGTATGCGGGGGGCACACAGGGCCACCCTGCAGTCCCATGGACCGCCACCCCTGGGGCTTCAAAAAAATGGATGGAGAGGCTCTCAGGCCCCCCCAGTCCCAGGGAAGGCCACCCCCGGGTCTTCTAAAAATGTGGGAGGGGGGCCATGCTGCACCCGCCTGAAGCCCTCGATGGCCCTGGATACCGCCACCCCCCTGGGCTGGTGTTCTATCCATCTGTGGACCCCTATTTATCTGTGTAACCCACAATGTCACGGGGGAGGTGAGATAAACAGGTTCTGTCTGTATGCTGATGCTCCTGTATCAGATTGTGACGACTAGTACATTCCATAGTTGAGACATCTGTGTAATGAACTGGAAAGGGGAGATATACTTTCTTCAACCCCTGTAGGAAATCCTTAACCTGCAACTGGAAAAAAAGGTTTATTGGGCGATTTTCTATATACAGTAATGGCCGACAATTGGACCCCGATTGAGGCATATTTAAGACCTGCCCTAGCTAAATAAAGGAGGTAAGGAAGAATCTCTACCTCCTGCCCCTTTTGTAGGGACAAAGTGATTTGCAACACACCATAGGTAGAATCTCTTCCACTTAAAACGCGTATGGCACTCTTGTGGAAGGCCTCTTAGTCTCTTTCAGAATGTGCATGCAGTCCTGCGGCAGATTTAAGTATCCATATTGTAAGACCTCAGGAGCCATGCTGCCAAGTTCAGTGAGGGTAGGCTGGGATGAACAATCTTCCAGTCCATCTTCATCAGTATGTCAGCCCTGGAAGATAGTCTCCTTTAGGGGAGTACAGACAACTGCAAGTCCTGGTTTAAGTTACAAATGACATTTCAGGACGAGTAAATGCCAGAGACAAAGTTGTATCTCATTACAGTCTCATACATACATACATACAGGAGAGGATACTTTAATTCTTCTTCATAGTACATTTAAAATGATCTAACATTAATAAAAAAGGCAGCACAGTTTACATTTCGTTTTTACCTTTTTTACCTCACAAGTACTGACCTGCCCATAACACACTGTCACATTTATTCAGTCATTACCAAGTCCTGGTTTGTTTAAGTTACAAATGACATTTCAGGACGAGTAAATGCCAGAGACAAAGTTGTGTCTCATTATAGTCTCATACATACATACATACATACAGGAGAGGATACTTTAATTCTTCTTCCTAGTACATTTAAAACGATCTAACATTATTAAAAAAGGCAGCACAGTTTACTTTTCCTTTTTACCTTTTTTACCTCACAAGTACTGACTTATAACTTCTACGTAAAGGCATCTTGCTAGCATTATTGACTACTTTTACAAGCTTTCCTTCCATTTTGGAAATACGGTACGGTCCAGTAAAGTTATGCTCCAAATGCCTCTTTTTCCCGTTGTTCGCCTACAATTTTTCTGAAGAACTAACTCTCCTTCTCTGAAGGTGTACGGCTTATATTTCTTGGAAATTCTCTTTTTATATTTTTCTTTCTGTTTTTCCTGGGCAACCTCAATATTCGGCTTTGTCTGCTTCTGCAACTCTGCATTTCTAAATTTTTCTTCTGTGAAAATACCTGCATATTTGCTTTCTGTAGGTAGTACTAACTCAAGCTAATAAAGGAAATATTCTCAGAAAACAACATTCAACTGTCCATTCTGGGTGAGGACACCCGCTTCGGCTACTATTTATTCAAGTTTCGAGGTAACTTCTCCTTTTGTAGTTAGTCCGCTTGGGCATCGACGCCATTGTAAAGGAAACTTAAAACTCAATCATGTGGCTTCAATCGTAAAGCGAACAATGCATGGCCCAACTATAAATCCCAGTCGTTCTGATGCTCATTCACGTACTTAGACAAGGTGCTCAAATTGGACAGTCTTCACTTTTCAAACTATCAAGTTTTTGTTGGTCCACCTCATAAAGGCAATGTTCCTGCCAGAAAGCAAGTCACAACCAGCTTTTTGACTTAGCCTACTATCAAAAAACCCATTTCCTACTCTATTCTGCAACAGATTATTTTTCAAAATCGGTTGAGGCATTTCCTCTGAAATCCAAGACTGCAGCCGTAGTTGCTTCAACACTGTTGCAGCTGTACTTATGACATGGAAGTCCGAAAATAGTTCTATCAGATCAAGGCCAGCACTTTGTGAAAGAAGTGAGTGACCAATTTTGGCCTAACATTTTGATAATGCAAAGATGATATTTTCCTTACCAAATATATATATATATTCGTTTTTTCAGTTTAATTCAGACTTATCAAAGCTCCTAGAAATAGAACGTTATGTAAGTGCAGCTTATCATCCACAACATGGTTTAGATGAGCAAACTAATGCTACCATTTAAAGGTAGTGCTAATTCTTCTTCTTTAAAAGTTTGTAAGTACTTGAGGAGTTGCTCTCATGGCAGTCTTTTTGCATCTGTTGAGGGGGCGGAAGGGTCATTATGGTGTGACAGAAGGAGTTGTGAGGAAGATAGGAGGAGGGCAGGAAGTTGATGGGGTGGTAACAATTACGCTGAGGAACATTTAGGAATGAATACAAAGTCTACAACTGATCCGCATTGAGAACAAGTGGGATGGGTAAGATGCTGTTTGTATGACATTCAGCCAGGCAGCTCCCTGCTGCACCCTTGCAATATTGTGGCCCTTGCGCACCCCAACTCACCCATGCAAAAGGCCTGCACTGTATAGTAAGCAAGTTCCCCTGTAAAATGTACTAACATATACATATATATACACACACATATATATATATATATATATACACACACACAAAGGTACAACTATAATGAAAATGTAAATGTAAATGTAGTATACTTGTAAAGCGCACAGCTGCCCCAGCAATGGGGCGTCCCGGTGCTGTATAACGCTGTGGAACCCTTCCTGGCTCTCGCTGTGAGATGCCCCTCTTGGGCACCCCCAAGGTGAAGCCAGGTATCCCAGTGTTGTTGGGGCCGTAGTGGAGATTAAGCAAGCTATTGCCCAGAGTTGCAGCGTGGGACCTATGATTAGAGTAGGCGCCGAGGCGAGAATTATCGAGTCCGCGGACATTGGGCCCGATTCACAGAATGAACTTAAGACTCAATCCTATACTTACTACTATTTTAGTATTCACAGAAAGCACTTACTAATTTTGGCATTCACAGAATGAACGTACTACTTTTGGTATTCACAGAAGTTAGGATTTTGTCTTAAGTTTGTCTTAAGACAAACTTAAGACAAACTTAAGACAGACTTAAGACAAAATCCTAACTTGTGTGAATTCCAAAAGTAGTAAGTTCATTCTGTGAATGCCAAAAGTAGTTAGTGCATTCGGTGAATACCAAAATAGTAGTAAGTTTAGGATTGAGTCTTAAGTTCATTCTGTGAATCGGGCCCATTGAGCCCAAGACCCTGCTGTGTCGGGAATTGAACCCTGGTCCCGGGCCTGATCTCTGCTTCAGAGTCCGCCGCTTCTAACCAGTGAGCCACACTTCCCCACCTAATATACTTTTAATAACTCCATTCTCACTATCTGCGTCCAAATATACTAACAATAGAGTCGATTCCCATGCACAGTATCATCGAAAGGAGGAGACAGCCTAACCACTTGACTAGATAGACTTCCTCAAAGAAAACAACTTGCAAACATCCCAACACAACACAAGATGACAGGACTATGGAAACCATTTCAATCCACAGCACTACATGCCAAGAACAAATGATTACTGAGTAACTAACATTTTCCATCTGTAAGATGGAAGATGTGTCAGAAGAAAGAAACGTGTTCTCAGTGAAGTGAAATGTGTTATTCTGATACATTGAAACTATTTTCACAACTTGTTTACTGTTCTATCAGTGCTTGTGGTCCTCACGTTTAATATTTTGAGCTACACTGAAACTATTTTTACAACTTCTTTACTGCAATATAGACATTTGTGGTACTCACATAACATATTTTGTGATACATTAAAACTATTTTAAAAACTTCTTTACTGTAATATCAGTGTTTGAGATGCTTAGAAAAAAAAATGAAGATACAATGAAAATATTTTTACATTTACTATAATATCAGCGTTTGTGGTGCTTACTATAAAATGTATTTATTATTTTTTTTGGAAATGAAGGAACAAAGTTTGTACTTGTGAAAATATTTTGAAAACATTCACTATTTTGTGATACATTGAAAGTATTTTAAAAACGTCTTTACTGTAATATCACTGTTTGACGTGATCTGAAAAAAAACATTAAGATACATTGAAAATATTTTTACAACTTATTTACTGTAATATCGGCGTTTGTGGTGCTTACTATAAAATGTATTTAATATTTATTTTGAAAATGAAGGAACAAAGTTTGTACTTGTGAAAATTAATTTGAAAACATTCAATAAATATTTACAATAAATAAATACGGTGTCACAATGCATTGTGTCAAGCACTTTATTAAAAATATACAGAAAAATTGTCCCTTTAATTGTCGTGACGTACACAGACAAGAATGGACAGTGCAATTGAAGTGCATTACAGAAAGGTAGCAAGCATGAAATTAGATGATTGGGTATTAGGATGGCATACAGAGCTCATATAGAAAGTGGATTCCCAGCCTTCTTACTTTTTCTCTTGAAGGGTTAATAAAGTCTTTCCAAGAGAATTTGAAAGGAGAATGTAGGAGATGAAGAACGGAGGTAGGATGTTATATCTCAAAGTGTAAAAATGGATAAAAAGGGTGGACTAAAGTCTGCATGTTCAATGACCAGTGGAAGCATTTTGAGAGCAGGTACGCCCAAGGTGGTGTATAATGTGCAATATCTGATGGCGGTACCACCACACACCGAGTGGGCAAGGGCACATGAATTGATGGATTGTATGGGCTAGGACTATGAGGAGAATACACTGGAGGAGGACCAGGTCAAGTGAAGAGATTTGATTGATAAGGCATAGCAAAGGAGGTGGCAACAACAGGGAGGAAGGTCCATGGGTGGTGGAGGCAGGGTTTGTAAATCTGTGTCCTACCTACTCTGTTGCAAGCTTAAGACACAGTAACAACCAGAGCCCCTTACTTTGTGTCCCCCCATTTTTTTGTCAATTAGGGTGGAGGGAGGGAATGCAAAGCAGTAAACTACATGTCTACAAATGTACTGGTATGTTCAGAACACTAGATCAAGCACTGAAGAACAAAGGTCACGTATAAAAGAAGAAGTTACACAAAAGAAAGCTGTACAAGAAGGAAGGTGGATCTTGTACACAAACAGGTAAGTCAGCAAAAAGAAAAACAAGTGAACAACACTAAGAACACTGGAACAAACGGACGCTGTGGAACAGATTGCTATAAGAGGTAGAAAGATACTGAAAAAAAAGAAAAGTTCAAAAAGATGTCATACGTGATGACAAAGACGCTGGGGTAACACTTTTGTCCAACACTTTTAATAATGCCCCCAGGATTTGGCCCCCCTTGGTCAAATTAAAACAAAAATGCTTATGAAGGACACCCTTGGAGAATTGATTTCACGTTTCCTCCAAACTGCCTTTGTCTATTCTAACATATGCCAAAGGCAGAAATGGAACTGGTCCAATCAATTTTGTCCACAGATCAAAAAAGCCAGGAAACATGTGAACAAATCTGTTTCTGCTTTTCTCCGAGACTATAGAATGGGGTCCAAATACCACAACAATCTGCGTTTCAATATGCAAGGCATCTATAGGAGAGATGGTGTACATTTTACAGGTGAAGGGCTCTTTTTAGCCACCTAACAACTAAATACATAAGCTTAATGCATATCTGAAAAATATTATTTATTTATTTTTCGCTTGGAGTTGTGCAGCCAACACGTACAAGTCATGCAACATACGCGCTGGAGTCGCGTACCCTACGGTTTAGATGCCGTGCATCCAAAGCGTACACACCAGGTGCCGCACTGAGCACCGCGCTGGGTGTGCAACTCCTAACTTTACCATAAAAAAAAATTTGCCCCTATCAGTAATTTTTATTATCCCCGGGGACCCCATCCCCCGGGGTTTACATAATATGTTGGAGACCGTGGGGGAGCCCCAATGCACCCACGGTCCCAGACTACTCCCCGCGTCCTTCGGGAGCCGGCATGGCTTTTCCTCAGGGACAGCAGCTAACATGCTTCTCCCCCTGAGGAAAAGCAATCTGCTTTCCTATTTGGAAGAAAGAGTAGGTTTCCTGCTCTCTATTCCAAATAGGAAAGCAGTTTGCAATGACAGGGTGGGAGCCGCGGGGCTCCTGCCCTGCCATTGCAAACTGCAGAAGCCGGCCCTGGGGGTGGCGGTCCCCAGGGCCATCTTGGGCTCCAGGATGGTGGCCACGCAGCCCCCCTCCCACACATTAAAGAAGCCCCGGTGGTGGCGTTTCCAGAGGCTGGGGGTTCCTAAGACCCCCCCACCCTTTTTAACAAGCCCCAGAGAGTGGCGGTCCCAAGGGCCATGGGGAGGACCAGTGAGCCCCCGCGTATATTAACTTAGAGCTCTGGGGGTGGTGGTCCCCGAGGCAGTGTGTGGGGGACTGGGACCCCCACAATTATTTTTTTAAATGTCCCTGGAATTTGGCCACGCTTCGATTTTTTTTCGCCATCAAAATGCGCGGATCCTACATGCATCCCACGATTTAAAAACATTTAAAAATATTTTTTTTACCCTAGAGGTCCTTGTGCGACCCCCTGAGCAGGCCTAGGGGGTCAGGGTGTGTCTACCCTGCCCCCTTTTTGCGGTTTGCACACATATTTCACAGATTTCTTCACCCTCCCTTCTACCGAGGCACAAAATGGCTGTCAACAGTTCCTGGTTTTGAATATTTACAACCGCTTGACAGCCAATTAGCAATGAACGCATGATCGAGATGGTGTGCTTATGCTACGATGCTAATCCTCACACAATCTGTGAATTTACCGCACCCATAGATATATAAATGACTTTAACCATAATGTTCTCAGGAACTACTGAACAGATTGACACCATATAAGCAAAAGGCACAAGTCGGAACTGAGGACTACCTCTCTGCCAAATTTGGTGTAAATCCGTTCAGCCGTTTGGGCTGTAGCCGTCGCTAAAGGTCCTATGGGAAATTGCATTGGGAAAACACGTTTTGGGATCCCCTTTTTTCTCAGCCCCCACTGTGGACAAAATTAATTGGACCAGTTCCATTTCTGCCTTTGGCATATGTTAGAATAGACAAAGGCAGTTTAGGGGAAAAGCTACATCAATTCTCCTAAGGTGTCCTTTATAAGCATTTCCAGACCGACCCCAGTCAAAGTGCCTAGGTCATTGCGACCACAGTGCACAATTATGAGGTCAGGGTGTTGGAGATGCAAAAAGGATTTAACCAATGGCATCAATTGGTGCCACTTTAACCATCTTTGCCCAATCCATTTAATATCTTCATTTTGTAAACCTAGGTCTTTGTGAATGCCATTGTTTTCTGCATACCTTTTGCTCCACAATCCACACTCTAAGCATCTTGAAGGGATGTCTGGATGTACTCAGATAGTCTCTGTAAATGAAATGGCAGTTTGAAAAGTTAGATTTTTCTAAAATGGTGGATAAGATGTCGTTTTGAAAAAAAAATGAAATGATTGGTTGTTTGAGAACATTCTACACTGAAACAAGGGTGCATGTTTCTATTATTTAAAAGCATGATTCTTATTGGTTGACACAATCTGATTGAAAGGAGCAATACATAGGATAAGCTGATATGTTGGAAAGTGAAGCACACTTGCTGTTGTGATTAGCAACATTGTTTGGTGAACTTTTAACCTGTGTGCTCAGTTAAGTATTGCATGAACTGTTGCTATGGTAACAGGTAGAAGGCAGATTGGGGGTAGGGTTGAAATGTATGTGATTTGGAAAGGGTTGAAAGGTGAAGCCAATAGAAATGTGTGTTTGCTTTGAATTAATGTGGGAGGCAAAGTGATTTGATGATTACATGTATATGTGTGCAGAATGAGAGGGACAACGGGCCATTCTTTGGTTTTGCTGACAGGTGTACAGTACAGAGATTCTTTATAAGAAAATCTGGTGTGAGACTGACATACTTCTTCATCTACAAAACAATTTGAAAGGTGAGCTATTAATTTGTTAGGGGATGTATGTGGTGCATTTTGATTTTAATGAGACTAATGTGGTTCTCCTGCTAAAGTGTAGGAAGTACTTTTTTTTCAAGAATCTTATTGTGAGTGTGTGTAAATTTAGAAACCATTGTGAGATAAGCATTTTTGTATTTCATGTGTTTGCTGAGAGATAACTGTTTGGAAATCTGTGCTGTTCTCATGTTTTTGCAGAGTTAGAAACCAGTCATTGTTTATGTACTTGCAAAATGAGTGAAGTTTCTACACTAAAATGCAGTACTCCTTCTAGCCTATGAAATGTGTTTTGGTGAAATGCAAGGGATAGTGTTGTTTGTCTGGAATCACATAGTGAGTTTGTGTGCATTTAGGAATCATTCTGAGAGAAGTACTCTATACTAATGTGTAGTAGAACATGTTGTGGAATGTGTGCAGTCCCCTTATGTCTTGTAGATTAATAAGTGTGTTTTGGTAAAATGTAAGTGATAATGTTGCTTGTCTAGAATCACACAGTGAGTCTGTGTGCCTTTAGGAATTATTCTGAGAGAATCATTTTGGTATTTCATGTGTTTGCAGACATATAACTGATTAAAAACCTATTCTGTTCTCATATTTTGTTAGGATTAGAAACCAGTCATTGTTTATATATGTGCAAAATGAGTCAGGCTCCTACACTAATATGGAGTACCCCTTCCAGACTAGTAAATGTGTTTTAGTATTATCCAAGGTATAGTGTTTGTTGTCTAGAATCCCAATGTGAATCTGTGTGTATTTAGGAATTATTTTGAGAGAAGCATTTTGGTGTTTGACTGCTGTTGCAATGCCATAGTGAGTCTTTCAGTATCATGTAGTAATCTATTCACTAAAGTAAAACTCAACCAATTATGAATTCACCCAGTGTATCTCCTTATAGTACTGTAATAATTCAGTCAGTAAACATGTACTCATGCTGTGACTCAGGCTTTAGGACATGGAGTACTTTAAAGTGCTATGCATTGTGCATCTAGTGGTGTAACCACCTTCACACTTGTGCTTCAGGCCTACAATTCCGCACTCACTATCCATACACTTTAGGAAATACAGTGTGACCGCTGTTGCAATTCAATAGTGACTCTTTCAGTACCATGTACCAATCTATTCACTAAAGTAAAAGTCAACCAATTAAGAATTCACCCAGTGTGTCTCCTTATAGTATTGTAATCATTCAGTGAGTAATCATGTACTCATGTAGTGAGCAAGGCTTTAGTGTATGGATCTTAGTCAGAATTGATATGAAATGTGTTTGTATAGTAATAGAAAAGTATAATTTATAAAGTTATTATTAATTTACACTTATTTATGATTTTTTTTACAGATACTGCTTATCATCATTTAAATAAAGTTATCATGCCGTTCAAAATACGGTAAAAAAAGTACATAAAAAGGAGAGTTACTTGAAGAAAACTCAACCACAAGTATTGTATGTCCAACATAATGTGGCTAAAAAGACAACATCTTCTGGTAAGACCATAAAGCAATTGATTAAAAATGTTTGTAGTGCCAGATAGAATGTAGAGAATATTAAATCTACTGACAATGTTTCAAGTAGAATTTTTTTTGAAAATAATAGAAAACGAAAAAAGCAAATGGACAGTCAAAGGAAACGATGTATAGTAAAAGAAGACAAAATCAGTATAAAAAGATTCGAAAATAAATATTTTAAAACAGAGTTGTACATAATTTACTGAAAGATACAAAGACATATAAAAAGAGAGCAGTATTTTATAAAAAGAAGCATATCGAATCCATTGTTGAAAAGGCCTTTGAAGTAAAAAGAAAACTATTCATTTTAGTATTAAAAAGAATTTGATCACTAGATAAACCAATCCATTTAATGAAGGACAAAAGTAAGAGGAAAAGAGTAAGCAACATGAGTAGTTGTTGTGATATTTTTTTAGGGGAATGGAAACACAGTTCAAGTTCTGAGCCTTTTTTTAATGAAGAGAGTTATTATCAGACCAGTAATTTGTTGCATGCAGTTGACACCAGTGGTCGAGCTTATGAGGTTAGCAATGGTTGTCACAATTGACAAAGAGAAAATGGTTCCTAGAAATGCTGAAGTAGTGATAGCTGATGAAGTTTTAGGCAGACGTCCTAAAGCCCCAGTGTACACTTGGAATTGCAGTAGTATTTGTAGTGTATGACAAGAATCTATTGATAAATTATGCAATTTCTTACGAGCATATCCTAAATAAGTGTTAAACTAAAGATTAAGCTGTTGCAAGGATTAGACCGTTGCAGAGTGAGAAAAAATACTGGTTTGCATGGTCATTCTCTGACTTGTCTTTCTAGGAAAGTATGTCAAAGTGTTTTTCACCATTTCAGGATGTTCGCATTACATCATACTCAAATGCGGAAGTTAGTGAGAAGATTGTATTATGCAAAAAAGTCCAGCACTAAAGTTAAATGAGTTGAACAGTGCTCTTTTGCGTGGGTCAGTATCAGATGTGAAGAAGGTTTGTGATGATATTAAGTTTTGTTACTTTGGTCCTGAACAAGAGAGTGAAGAAACGCAGACATTAATAGACTAAAATGTTGTAGAGAATCTTGAACATAGTTGTACAAAACATTTTGAAAGTGAAATTACAAAGTTTAAGGTGATTTCCGGTGAAAGGCCACATTTTACTTGTATTTGTTGTCAGAGAACTCACTATAAAAATCAGACTAGGAGTGTTGATTTGTATTTAAAACGTGAAAAAGAAAATAAAGATATGTGGAAGGAATTTGCATTTATTTGTTGGTAGAAAATTGTTTTGATTTGGGTCTGAACAATGTATTTGTAAATATTGTTATAACAAATTAGATAAGAATAAAATGCCCATTAGAGCTGTGCATAATAATTTAGAGTTAGTTGCTATTCCTCCAGAACTGACAGATTTAAATACCTATGAGTCTATTCTCATTTAATGTGTGCACCAATTTCAGGCTATTGTCTGTATGGAGCCTAAAACGGGTAAATTGCCTCCTTCAGATTTACAAAGAGGATTAAAAGGAAGAGTTGTGTTTTTGCCGTTAGATTTAAAGAAAAATATTGAAACTATTGGTGTACAGAGTGTATGAAGTGAAACCCTAGGTATTCTTGTTAATGGTGTGCCGACTAAAAATAAGAAAATCTGTCAGGAGTTTGTGGATGTTAGGAAAGTACAAAAGGCAACTTTGTATTTGATAAAAAAACAATATATACAATAAAAAAGTTTGCATTTGAGAAGATGAAATACTTTTAACAGAAGATCGTGAAACGTCAAGTGGATAAATTGAAAACGCAGACATGTTAAGATGTGAAGAAATCTATGAACATTACATTGTGCATCCACTTCATTCAAAAGAAGTGATGGGGAACACTATTGAGCAATTTAAATGAAAAAAGCAAAAGGAAGTCCCATGAGTCTATGGGAAGAGAGCTTGGAACCTCGTTGTTTTCCGCAGTTGTTCCCAACTGGAAAAGGAGGACGATATGATGAACGTCCTGTGCAGATTCCTGCATCCGAATATTGGACACGATTATATGCAGAAGATCCAAGATTTTGACAATGTATTACTTATATATTTAATCTTTTATTTGAGAGTGACTGGTCTGGATTTTCATATGCAGTCAATCACATTTCAAAAACTGGAATACATTTGCAAAATGTATCTGCAAAAGATTGTATGAATGAAGTGCACCAGAGAGATGATCATTTAGAATCTCAGCTCATTAATCTCTTGGCATGTCAGTGTGGGACTAATGAATATTGGTACCATTGTCATGGAGAACTGAAATGTATGCTACAGAACTTAGGAACTCCTACATGGTTCCTTACCTTAGGCTGCGCTGAGTACGCTTGGGATAATTTACTTGAATTTCTTAGAGAGGCAAATTGCAATATAAAAAAGTATTGAACACAAGACACCTGTGAAATTGTGCTCTTTGGATCCTGTTAATGTATGCAGGTATGTCAATCATAGATTTGAAGCTATGATGTCTTTTATTTGCAATAAAAAAAATCCTCCTCTTGGAGAAGTTGTGGATTTCTTTTGGAGAAAGGAGTATCAAGCAAGAGGTGCTCCTCATATACATATGCTGTTATGGATTGAGGATGCCCCCAAATTTGGAGCAGATGATACTGTTTTGTCTTTTATTAAAGAATATGCCACATGTGCTGTAACTAAAAGCACAGAAGAAAACAACTTAAGAGAACAAGTGTTACGATTCCAAAGCCACCGATGTGGAAAATACTATAGACGAAAGTACAAATCTAAGGATTAGTTCTACACCAAATGTCGTTTTGCATTTCCACGTCCTGTAATAACCAAAGGAAGAGTGAACAGTTATATGTCATCTTTGCGACATACCATCACAAGAAAGTCTCCAAAAAATACCTACAACTTAAGAAGAAATGAAGAGTCAAAATACATAAATTACTACAACCCAGTTATTCTATCCATGTGGAATGCTAACATGGATGTCCAGTACGTTGCAGACAATTCCATTGCTGTTGCTCGATATGTAACATCCTATATTACAAAATCAGAAAAGACGGAATTGAAAAAAATGTGGGAAGAGATTTCTCACGAGAAGACTCTCAGTAAGAAATTATACAGTTTCAATTTGAAGATGTTATTGCATCGAGAAATTGGAGCATATGAATGCTCAGATTAGTTATCATTTGCCGGTCTATACTCCAAATCTAGAAGAATCATTTGGGTGAGTCTAGGTCTTGCAGCTATGCGAAACCGGGTACTGAAATCTGTTCAATAAATTGAATATTTAGCAGAAAAAGATCCAGAGAGTACAGATATTTTGAAAACGAATATGTTGGACACGTACTACCCAAACAGAAGTCATCATCTTGAGAACATGTGTCTCTATGAAGTGCTGCAAAGGTACACTTTTAAACGGAATACTTCAGAGAACATCAATGATGGAAAATATGGAGTCTTTGGTTCCGAAGGATGTTTGGTGAAACAAACGAAACAAAATTTGAATAATCACTAGAAGCTGAGTTGCGACACTGCAGGATTTTTTCTATTTAGCCCTTTTGCAACTGTTCAAACCATGGCATTCAGAACTGGAATTACTTGGGGATTTCCACGGCTATGAAGATTCCTTTAATGCTTGTAAAGATAGCATACAATGCAGTGGTTTTGCAATTTATGTGAAAATGTTGATCGATGAAATTGATTAAGAAGCTTCAATTGCAGCTGAGAATGCTAGAGACAGTTCTCAAGACAGTCAAAGTTCTGCTGCGCTGAGTCAAGATCCACTAGGACAACCAATTATTGAAAATGAAGCAGCAATCGCCATGAATGAGGTGGAAACAGCAATGCATCAAGCTCAAGAATATGTAACAAACTTAGCAAACTTGGAAGAACAACTAAATGTTGAACAGAAACAAATATATCTCCAAGTGAGACAACAGATTGACCATGGAATACTTCATAAAAAGAAAGAGTGCTTATGCACATCATTTGAACCTATCCGAATGTATGTGAGTGGTCAAGCTAGAACAGAACATTTTTTCCTAATTAAAGTTTAAAAAAAAATGTAAATTTTTTAATTGAACAAAAGCAGAGGTAATATCAAGTAGTCACAAAATACACATTGGACATAGAATACGTATGTTACAGCATTGTATCGCCAGCAAGATGTCGAGGGGGCCAGGTCTAGCCAATGTCATTTCAGTAGAGGGGGAAGTACACAGTTCACCTCTATAAACGTTCCATTGCCCCCATTTTTTATCCCAGACACAAGGGCATCCCCTGATCTTGTAGATCGTTTTTTCAGACAACATACACACATCCATAGCAGCAACCAATCTGATCAAACGCGGTTTAGCTGGTGAGCCCCATTGCATTGCTATTTCCCTTTTCAGTAAGAGGAAGCCCAGAGCTGCCCACTGTTGCTCCAGTGCGGTTAGGTCTGTAGGGTCCCATATATTGAGGAGTTCGCACTTGGGAGTCAGAGGAACGGGCTTCCCTAGAGCATTGGTCATTTTGCGAACAGCTCACTCCCACAGGTCTCGAATCACCGGACATTCCCAGAGAATGTGGTAAAAGGTACCAACCGGACCGCAGTTATGGAGACAGACGCCAGATGTGCGTCTCCCTATCTTGGCCAGCAGGGGAGCGGACATGTATGTTCTGTGTAGTATCTTTAATTGTATGAGTCAAAACCTATGATTAATAGCTAATTCGCACGGGGACATCAATGCCGCTTGCCATTCTGTCTCGTCCAAGTCTCCGATGTCGCTAATTAAAGTAATTAAAGTTATCTATAGAAAACAACTGAGTCACATTTGTCTTGTGTTGTCACTGCTCCAACTGGGTTGGCAGCACAAAACATTAAAGGAATTAATTTAAATCATTTACTAATGCTACCAGTAGAGCATGAAAGCAAATTTGAATGCCACATGCTATCTGGAGAAGCTTGTTGTGAAATTTCAAGAGTTCTGAAGAAAATGAAACTTCTCATTATTGATGAGGTAAGCATGGTCTCAAAGTTAATGCTTGCTTTTGTGCATTTAAGAATGCAGCAAATTCTTAAAACAGAGCCTGATGCATTATTTGGAGGAAAACACATCATAGTTTTTGGAGATCTATTGCAACTTACTCCTGTAAAAGGACAACCAGTATTTAAAACACTTGCGCATGAAGACACCAGGAAGTCTCTGGGTAGTGTTGGAAACGTGAACATTTGGTCATATTTTTAATACAAAGAACTCATTACAAATATGCAACAGGCAAATGATGTTGATTATGGAACTATTCTCCAAGATGTAAGAATTGGACTACTGACAGAACATGGCAAACAAGCTTTGCAGAGTCGATTACTTTCCAAATGAAAATGTAGTTCCTGAGAAAATATATATGAAAATTGCAGAAAACAAATTTGTAATCTGCTTAATGCCAACAATGCGCGAGTGTTCTATATTCAACGAACAACTTTTGAAACTGAAAAATGAAGAAATAATAAAAATGGAAGCCATCGATAAAATAGAGCATAAAGGAATCACTATTATTTTGACAGAAAAACTGAAAACAAAATTGGATTCTTTCGAACAATGGATATCTAAAACTGCTGGTTTAGAAAATAATTTATATGTATGTGTAAACTGTTGGTTAATTTTACAGCATAATTTGGATGTTGGAAAAAGGTTTAGTAAATGGAGCAATGGGTAAAGTTGTTGATTTTGTTAATTATCAAAATAGAGATGGAATTGAATTTTTAAAAATCAAATTTGGTCATATTGAAGAAGTAAAACAACTTGGTTGTTGTTCAGTTCGTTTTTTGCGTGTTAAAGACTTATATGTTCATAGAAAACAGTCTCCTCTTTCCCTGGCATATGCAGTGACTATTCATAAATCTCAAGGTTTAAGTGTAGATAATGCTTTGGTAAACATTGGAAATACCGTGTTTAAAGAGGGTATGGCATATGTTGCTTTGTCCCAAGTCAGAACTTTATCTGGATTGTATTTGTTTGATTTTGATGAGGGAAAGATTAGTCAGATACAAACTGTGTAAAAGAGTATAATCGGTTAAGAAGAGTGTATGCTCCAAAATTAGGTGAATATCCTGTATATGAAAAGCGTGTAGCAGGTCAAAAAAGAAGATATGAGAATAGTGAGGTTATAGAGAGAGAAAAAAATCTTGTTGAGATTGCAAGCAAAAAGAAAAAGGACACTATTGATGAGATTGTTGGGTATCAGTTATAAAATAGTTCAGGTATCATACTGCTATGCTAATGTAGTGGTCAATGTTTATTTTTCTAGAAAGTTTGCAACAGCAAATTTTGGAGAATCGTAAAAAAGATTTTGTTCCTTGTTGTATTGTATTTATGAAAAATTGAGAACTGATAAAATGAAAACACACACTGTTTCTGATATTCGTAATCTTTTTTATATATGTTCTGGTTCAACACAATTTACTCAGAATATTCAACAAGATATCAGGAATGTCTAATATACATGCTTGCAGTATTAGAAAATGAAGGAATAGTAATTGAACATTTTTTTGGCCTTCATTATAAATGGGAACATGAATGTGAAAATTGTATGTTTACTTATAGCACTAACATAGACACTGAAAGATTCATATATTTGACAACACCAGACTGCAGAGTGTCTTTCAACAAACTAGTTAAATCAGAAAATCAAAACATGGAGTGTAGCCAATGCAAATAAGAAATGTTATCAACAATATATATACAAAGATTTGAACAATATTTAATTTTATTGATACAACATTGTACAGCTGATGGAAGAAAATTGGAAACTTTAATTACACATTTTGTAGCAAGTCAACTATCAATATCAGGAAGATCTTTAGTAGCATTAGCAATAATTTTCCATGATGGCCCTTCTATAACATCTGGACATTACACTGTCTATTTAAAATGTAATAAAGGATGGACATATTGTAATGATGCTCATTTGGTTATTAAACATTGTTTACCTAACAAATTACCAAATTCCTACCTAATATTTTTAAAGTCAAAGTTCTAAGAACATAAATCGGACTATTAGTAATATATTAAAATGTATTAATATGATTACTATTTGCTCATTTCACTATGAAAGATTTCAGGAATACCATTTGGCCAAGAGGAAAGGTATCAATAGCAGTTAAGCACTTTTTCTTGGACATTCTCACAGCATATATTTTTAAAGAACCTCATTTAGAGTATATGGAAAATATAAACAATTGTTCATTGATTTATTGCTTTGGTTCTTTCATATTGCAGTAACAAAATTCTCTTAGAAAGGTATTTTATATATGTGTGATTTGTATTATATGGTATGTTATTGAGAATGTTGTTTTTTGGAATGTTGAGAGATAGTTGACTATATTGAAAATATTTTTGACACAGATTTGCTTTTTTTTAAACAATCTTATTGATTGGGTTTTTTTGCCCGCTGTTATGTGATGAGTAACATTGAAATCAGTGTTTGTAGTGAAATTCAATATATTCTGAGAACAGCAAAAAAGCAAACAAAATAATTCATATAAAGTTAAAATTATGTTGTTTTGTAAAAAATATAATATTAAATATTATAATTGTATTTTTTGTTCTCTTTCACAGACCCTAATTCTAGAGTACGACATTTTAAGAAATTAAAATTGTAAAAAACAACTTAAAAATGTAATGCATTTTTTGATATGTACTATTGACAAGGCAAGATTAAGTAATGCAAACACTATCAATGCAGTACTACATTCAGCTGTGCACTATATATATATAACCCCCTAACCAACTAATAAGTTAAGTAGTACCTATGCAATCTAGGAATCCTCCTGTGTGTCCCATGCACTTCTCCATTCACCCATCTAGCACTATCTACGTATCCTATTACTACACTAATACCTAAGTACTTGTAAATATAGCAGGCACTCTCTTTGCAGCACTGAAATTACTCCAGTTATTAGTCATATACTTAAGAAATGGCCTAGCTCTAACACAAGTGCAGGTACAATATTTTTTCTACACTATGCATGCAGACCTCTGAGTAGCTACATAGTATTGATATGCTCTTCTAAATACCCAGTTAGTACCTATGCAGTGGAGGAATCCTCCAGTCTGTCCCATGCATTTCTCCAATCACCCATCCAGCACTAACTACTTATCCTATTACTTCAGCAATACCTAAGCACTTATAATTTCAGCATACACTCTCTTTGCAGCACTGAAATTACTCTAGTTACAAGTCATATACTAAAGAAATAGCCTATTCACTAACACAAGTGCAGGTAGAATATTTTGTACAGTTTACATGTAAACCTCTAAACACCAACATACTATTGATACACTATTTCAAATATCCAATTAATAAATATGCAATGTAGGAATCCTTCTATCAGTGTCATGTATTTCTGAAATCACCCATCCAGCACTATCTACGTATTCTATCACTCCACCAATACCTAAGCACTTATAAATTCAGCATGTACTCTCTTTACAGTACTGAAATTATTTTTGTTATTAGTCATGTTCCATAAGCAATGGCCTAGCCAGTAAAACTAGTACAGCTACAATATTCTGTGCACTATGCATGCAGACCTCTAATCAGCTACATAGCAACGATACATTCTTTTAAATACTCATTTGGGGGGGGCGTGGCCAGGATGGCGGCGTGAGTGGACGTGTTTGTCCGGAGCTCCCGCCGGCAGCATTCTATAGCATAGGCCCGGAGGCCCGTTTTGCAGTGGCCGGCCAGCCAGATCGACGGACCCCGTTGGCGGATCCCGCGGTGGGCGATTTGGAGGTGGCGGCCGTAGCCGGGGGCGGAGGGCCAGCTGCGGTGGTTGGCGGCGGACGGCTGAGGTATCGAGGAGAGGCCAAACCCACATCAGAGCGGACCGGGAGAGTGGTGGTCTCCGCGAGCTGTGCCTCATAGGACTGGAGTCGGCCCCAGAAGCAGGGAACCCGGGTGGGGAGCCGTCCGGCAGTGGACCGTGCCCGGAGCCGCCATCTTGTGGGGGAGCGGCAGCGGTGACCCCGCTGTCACGGAGCGGCCGGCTCCCGGCAGGCCGTGGTGGAACAGAAAGCTGCGGGCCTCGGCGCTGAAGAGCGGAGCGCCACCCACACACAGTGGAGGACGACTGGAAGGCGGGGGCCGCTACCCGGACACAGCAGGTGAGGCTGACCCTCGCATGCGGCAGCGGTCCCTGCCGCCATCTTAGGCACGGACCTGCCGGCACAGTGAAGGACTGTGGGGCCTAACGCCCCCGGGGTAGAGGCGGGGATTGTGACTGTGGGGATGGAGAAGGTCGAGTGCTGCCACGGGCCCCCCAGGTGTATCGTGGAGTGCATGCGGACCCCCCGCCCCCCTGGGGCTTGCATGGACATATATATTTACAACAAGGGGTGGTGAGGGACAGAGTCTCTGAATTAAACAGAATACTCTCACCCAGTCAAGAGATCAGGGCTAGATCCAACACCGTTTTTTAGCTCACTGCACCATCCCAGTTTCAGAACCTGGCTGTATGCAAATTAGTCTGCTCCTGTCCCAGTGCATGATGGGAACAGGGCAAACCAAACTACAAAAGCCAATTCTTACACTGGGAAGGAAACAAGCTACCGGGGACCGGTTTCTGGCATTTCAGCCGTCTTCGGCCCGGCTTGCTTGAATCCTGATGGTGCAATGAGCAAGGGACTCACATCTGAGTATACCCTTCCACGCTTAGGGTGGACAAAAATATTTACAACAAGGGGTGGTGAGGGACAGAGTCTCTGAATTAAACAGAATACTCTCACCCAGTCAAGAGATCAGGGCTAGATCCAACACCGTTTTTTAGCTCACTGCACCATCCCAGTTTCAGAACCTGGCTGTATGCAAATTAGTCTGCTCCTGTCCCAGTGCATGATGGGAACAGGGCAAACCAAACTACAAAAGCCAATTCTTACACTGGGAAGGAAACAAGCTACCGGGGACCGGTTTCTGGCATTTCAGCCGTCTTCGGCCCGGCTTGCTTGAATCCTGATGGTGCAATGAGCAAGGGACTCACATCTGAGTATACCCTTCCACGCTTAGGGTGGACAAAAATATTTACAACAAGGGGTGGTGAGGGACAGAGTCTCTGAATTAAACAGAATACTCTCACCCAGTCAAGAGATCAGGGCTAGATCCAACACCGTTTTTTAGCTCACTGCACCATCCCAGTTTCAGAACCTGGCTGTATGCAAATTAGTCTGCTCCTGTCCCAGTGCATGATGGGAACAGGGCAAACCAAACTACAAAAGCCAATTCTTACACTGGGAAGGAAACAAGCTACCGGGGACCGGTTTCTGGCATTTCAGCCGTCTTCGGCCCGGCTTGCTTGAATCCTGATGGTGCAATGAGCAAGGGACTCACATCTGAGTATACCCTTCCACGCTTAGGGTGGACAAAAATATTTACAACAAGGGGTGGTGAGGGACAGAGTCTCTGAATTAAACAGAATACTCTCACCCAGTCAAGAGATCAGGGCTAGATCCAACACCGTTTTTTAGCTCACTGCACCATCCCAGTTTCAGAACCTGGCTGTATGCAAATTAGTCTGCTCCTGTCCCAGTGCATGATGGGAACAGGGCAAACCAAACTACAAAAGCCAATTCTTACACTGGGAAGGAAACAAGCTACCGGGGACCGGTTTCTGGCATTTCAGCCGTCTTCGGCCCGGCTTGCTTGAATCCTGATGGTGCAATGAGCAAGGGACTCACATCTGAGTATACCCTTCCACGCTTAGGGTGGACAAAAATATTTACAACAAGGGGTGGTGAGGGACAGAGTCTCTGAATTAAACAGAATACTCTCACCCAGTCAAGAGATCAGGGCTAGATCCAACACCGTTTTTTAGCTCACTGCACCATCCCAGTTTCAGAACCTGGCTGTATGCAAATTAGTCTGCTCCTGTCCCAGTGCATGATGGGAACAGGGCAAACCAAACTACAAAAGCCAATTCTTACACTGGGAAGGAAACAAGCTACCGGGGACCGGTTTCTGGCATTTCAGCCGTCTTCGGCCCGGCTTGCTTGAATCCTGATGGTGCAATGAGCAAGGGACTCACATCTGAGTATACCCTTCCACGCTTAGGGTGGACAAAAATATTTACAACAAGGGGTGGTGAGGGACAGAGTCTCTGAATTAAACAGAATACTCTCACCCAGTCAAGAGATCAGGGCTAGATCCAACACCGTTTTTTAGCTCACTGCACCATCCCAGTTTCAGAACCTGGCTGTATGCAAATTAGTCTGCTCCTGTCCCAGTGCATGATGGGAACAGGGCAAACCAAACTACAAAAGCCAATTCTTACACTGGGAAGGAAACAAGCTACCGGGGACCGGTTTCTGGCATTTCAGCCGTCTTCGGCCCGGCTTGCTTGAATCCTGATGGTGCAATGAGCAAGGGACTCACATCTGAGTATACCCTTCCACGCTTAGGGTGGACAAAAATATTTACAACAAGGGGTGGTGAGGGACAGAGTCTCTGAATTAAACAGAATACTCTCACCCAGTCAAGAGATCAGGGCTAGATCCAACACCGTTTTTTAGCTCACTGCACCATCCCAGTTTCAGAACCTGGCTGTATGCAAATTAGTCTGCTCCTGTCCCAGTGCATGATGGGAACAGGGCAAACCAAACTACAAAAGCCAATTCTTACACTGGGAAGGAAACAAGCTACCGGGGACCGGTTTCTGGCATTTCAGCCGTCTTCGGCCCGGCTTGCTTGAATCCTGATGGTGCAATGAGCAAGGGACTCACATCTGAGTATACCCTTCCACGCTTAGGGTGGACAAAAATATTTACAACAAGGGGTGGTGAGGGACAGAGTCTCTGAATTAAACAGAATACTCTCACCCAGTCAAGAGATCAGGGCTAGATCCAACACCGTTTTTTAGCTCACTGCACCATCCCAGTTTCAGAACCTGGCTGTATGCAAATTAGTCTGCTCCTGTCCCAGTGCATGATGGGAACAGGGCAAACCAAACTACAAAAGCCAATTCTTACACTGGGAAGGAAACAAGCTACCGGGGACCGGTTTCTGGCATTTCAGCCGTCTTCGGCCCGGCTTGCTTGAATCCTGATGGTGCAATGAGCAAGGGACTCACATCTGAGTATACCCTTCCACGCTTAGGGTGGACAAAAATATTTACAACAAGGGGTGGTGAGGGACAGAGTCTCTGAATTAAACAGAATACTCTCACCCAGTCAAGAGATCAGGGCTAGATCCAACACCGTTTTTTAGCTCACTGCACCATCCCAGTTTCAGAACCTGGCTGTATGCAAATTAGTCTGCTCCTGTCCCAGTGCATGATGGGAACAGGGCAAACCAAACTACAAAAGCCAATTCTTACACTGGGAAGGAAACAAGCTACCGGGGACCGGTTTCTGGCATTTCAGCCGTCTTCGGCCCGGCTTGCTTGAATCCTGATGGTGCAATGAGCAAGGGACTCACATCTGAGTATACCCTTCCACGCTTAGGGTGGACAAAAATATTTACAACAAGGGGTGGTGAGGGACAGAGTCTCTGAATTAAACAGAATACTCTCACCCAGTCAAGAGATCAGGGCTAGATCCAACACCGTTTTTTAGCTCACTGCACCATCCCAGTTTCAGAACCTGGCTGTATGCAAATTAGTCTGCTCCTGTCCCAGTGCATGATGGGAACAGGGCAAACCAAACTACAAAAGCCAATTCTTACACTGGGAAGGAAACAAGCTACCGGGGACCGGTTTCTGGCATTTCAGCCGTCTTCGGCCCGGCTTGCTTGAATCCTGATGGTGCAATGAGCAAGGGACTCACATCTGAGTATACCCTTCCACGCTTAGGGTGGACAAAAATATTTACAACAAGGGGTGGTGAGGGACAGAGTCTCTGAATTAAACAGAATACTCTCACCCAGTCAAGAGATCAGGGCTAGATCCAACACCGTTTTTTAGCTCACTGCACCATCCCAGTTTCAGAACCTGGCTGTATGCAAATTAGTCTGCTCCTGTCCCAGTGCATGATGGGAACAGGGCAAACCAAACTACAAAAGCCAATTCTTACACTGGGAAGGAAACAAGCTACCGGGGACCGGTTTCTGGCATTTCAGCCGTCTTCGGCCCGGCTTGCTTGAATCCTGATGGTGCAATGAGCAAGGGACTCACATCTGAGTATACCCTTCCACGCTTAGGGTGGACAAAAATATTTACAACAAGGGGTGGTGAGGGACAGAGTCTCTGAATTAAACAGAATACTCTCACCCAGTCAAGAGATCAGGGCTAGATCCAACACCGTTTTTTAGCTCACTGCACCATCCCAGTTTCAGAACCTGGCTGTATGCAAATTAGTCTGCTCCTGTCCCAGTGCATGATGGGAACAGGGCAAACCAAACTACAAAAGCCAATTCTTACACTGGGAAGGAAACAAGCTACCGGGGACCGGTTTCTGGCATTTCAGCCGTCTTCGGCCCGGCTTGCTTGAATCCTGATGGTGCAATGAGCAAGGGACTCACATCTGAGTATACCCTTCCACGCTTAGGGTGGACAAAAATATTTACAACAAGGGGTGGTGAGGGACAGAGTCTCTGAATTAAACAGAATACTCTCACCCAGTCAAGAGATCAGGGCTAGATCCAACACCGTTTTTTAGCTCACTGCACCATCCCAGTTTCAGAACCTGGCTGTATGCAAATTAGTCTGCTCCTGTCCCAGTGCATGATGGGAACAGGGCAAACCAAACTACAAAAGCCAATTCTTACACTGGGAAGGAAACAAGCTACCGGGGACCGGTTTCTGGCATTTCAGCCGTCTTCGGCCCGGCTTGCTTGAATCCTGATGGTGCAATGAGCAAGGGACTCACATCTGAGTATACCCTTCCACGCTTAGGGTGGACAAAAATATTTACAACAAGGGGTGGTGAGGGACAGAGTCTCTGAATTAAACAGAATACTCTCACCCAGTCAAGAGATCAGGGCTAGATCCAACACCGTTTTTTAGCTCACTGCACCATCCCAGTTTCAGAACCTGGCTGTATGCAAATTAGTCTGCTCCTGTCCCAGTGCATGATGGGAACAGGGCAAACCAAACTACAAAAGCCAATTCTTACACTGGGAAGGAAACAAGCTACCGGGGACCGGTTTCTGGCATTTCAGCCGTCTTCGGCCCGGCTTGCTTGAATCCTGATGGTGCAATGAGCAAGGGACTCACATCTGAGTATACCCTTCCACGCTTAGGGTGGACAAAAATATTTACAACAAGGGGTGGTGAGGGACAGAGTCTCTGAATTAAACAGAATACTCTCACCCAGTCAAGAGATCAGGGCTAGATCCAACACCGTTTTTTAGCTCACTGCACCATCCCAGTTTCAGAACCTGGCTGTATGCAAATTAGTCTGCTCCTGTCCCAGTGCATGATGGGAACAGGGCAAACCAAACTACAAAAGCCAATTCTTACACTGGGAAGGAAACAAGCTACCGGGGACCGGTTTCTGGCATTTCAGCCGTCTTCGGCCCGGCTTGCTTGAATCCTGATGGTGCAATGAGCAAGGGACTCACATCTGAGTATACCCTTCCACGCTTAGGGTGGACAAAAATATTTACAACAAGGGGTGGTGAGGGACAGAGTCTCTGAATTAAACAGAATACTCTCACCCAGTCAAGAGATCAGGGCTAGATCCAACACCGTTTTTTAGCTCACTGCACCATCCCAGTTTCAGAACCTGGCTGTATGCAAATTAGTCTGCTCCTGTCCCAGTGCATGATGGGAACAGGGCAAACCAAACTACAAAAGCCAATTCTTACACTGGGAAGGAAACAAGCTACCGGGGACCGGTTTCTGGCATTTCAGCCGTCTTCGGCCCGGCTTGCTTGAATCCTGATGGTGCAATGAGCAAGGGACTCACATCTGAGTATACCCTTCCACGCTTAGGGTGGACAAAAATATTTACAACAAGGGGTGGTGAGGGACAGAGTCTCTGAATTAAACAGAATACTCTCACCCAGTCAAGAGATCAGGGCTAGATCCAACACCGTTTTTTAGCTCACTGCACCATCCCAGTTTCAGAACCTGGCTGTATGCAAATTAGTCTGCTCCTGTCCCAGTGCATGATGGGAACAGGGCAAACCAAACTACAAAAGCCAATTCTTACACTGGGAAGGAAACAAGCTACCGGGGACCGGTTTCTGGCATTTCAGCCGTCTTCGGCCCGGCTTGCTTGAATCCTGATGGTGCAATGAGCAAGGGACTCACATCTGAGTATACCCTTCCACGCTTAGGGTGGACAAAAATATTTACAACAAGGGGTGGTGAGGGACAGAGTCTCTGAATTAAACAGAATACTCTCACCCAGTCAAGAGATCAGGGCTAGATCCAACACCGTTTTTTAGCTCACTGCACCATCCCAGTTTCAGAACCTGGCTGTATGCAAATTAGTCTGCTCCTGTCCCAGTGCATGATGGGAACAGGGCAAACCAAACTACAAAAGCCAATTCTTACACTGGGAAGGAAACAAGCTACCGGGGACCGGTTTCTGGCATTTCAGCCGTCTTCGGCCCGGCTTGCTTGAATCCTGATGGTGCAATGAGCAAGGGACTCACATCTGAGTATACCCTTCCACGCTTAGGGTGGACAAAAATATTTACAACAAGGGGTGGTGAGGGACAGAGTCTCTGAATTAAACAGAATACTCTCACCCAGTCAAGAGATCAGGGCTAGATCCAACACCGTTTTTTAGCTCACTGCACCATCCCAGTTTCAGAACCTGGCTGTATGCAAATTAGTCTGCTCCTGTCCCAGTGCATGATGGGAACAGGGCAAACCAAACTACAAAAGCCAATTCTTACACTGGGAAGGAAACAAGCTACCGGGGACCGGTTTCTGGCATTTCAGCCGTCTTCGGCCCGGCTTGCTTGAATCCTGATGGTGCAATGAGCAAGGGACTCACATCTGAGTATACCCTTCCACGCTTAGGGTGGACAAAAATATTTACAACAAGGGGTGGTGAGGGACAGAGTCTCTGAATTAAACAGAATACTCTCACCCAGTCAAGAGATCAGGGCTAGATCCAACACCGTTTTTTAGCTCACTGCACCATCCCAGTTTCAGAACCTGGCTGTATGCAAATTAGTCTGCTCCTGTCCCAGTGCATGATGGGAACAGGGCAAACCAAACTACAAAAGCCAATTCTTACACTGGGAAGGAAACAAGCTACCGGGGGACCGGTTTCTGGCATTTCAGCCGTCTTCGGCCCGGCTTGCTTGAATCCTGATGGTGCAATGAGCAAGGGACTCACATCTGAGTATACCCTTCCACGCTTAGGGTGGACAAAAATATTTACAACAAGGGGTGGTGAGGGACAGAGTCTCTGAATTAAACAGAATACTCTCACCCAGTCAAGAGATCAGGGCTAGATCCAACACCGTTTTTTAGCTCACTGCACCATCCCAGTTTCAGAACCTGGCTGTATGCAAATTAGTCTGCTCCTGTCCCAGTGCATGATGGGAACAGGGCAAACCAAACTACAAAAGCCAATTCTTACACTGGGAAGGAAACAAGCTACCGGGGACCGGTTTCTGGCATTTCAGCCGTCTTCGGCCCGGCTTGCTTGAATCCTGATGGTGCAATGAGCAAGGGACTCACATCTGAGTATACCCTTCCACGCTTAGGGTGGACAAAAATATTTACAACAAGGGGTGGTGAGGGACAGAGTCTCTGAATTAAACAGAATACTCTCACCCAGTCAAGAGATCAGGGCTAGATCCAACACCGTTTTTTAGCTCACTGCACCATCCCAGTTTCAGAACCTGGCTGTATGCAAATTAGTCTGCTCCTGTCCCAGTGCATGATGGGAACAGGGCAAACCAAACTACAAAAGCCAATTCTTACACTGGAAGGAAACAAGCTACCGGGGACCGGTTTCTGGCATTTCAGCCGTCTTCGGCCCGGCTTGCTTGAATCCTGATGGTGCAATGAGCAAGGGACTCACATCTGAGTATACCCTTCCACGCTTAGGGTGGACAAAAATATTTACAACAAGGGGTGGTGAGGGACAGAGTCTCTGAATTAAACAGAATACTCTCACCCAGTCAAGAGATCAGGGCTAGATCCAACACCGTTTTTTAGCTCACTGCACCATCCCAGTTTCAGAACCTGGCTGTATGCAAATTAGTCTGCTCCTGTCCCAGTGCATGATGGGAACAGGGCAAACCAAACTACAAAAGCCAATTCTTACACTGGGAAGGAAACAAGCTACCGGGGACCGGTTTCTGGCATTTCAGCCGTCTTCGGCCCGGCTTGCTTGAATCCTGATGGTGCAATGAGCAAGGGACTCACATCTGAGTATACCCTTCCACGCTTAGGGTGGACAAAAATATTTACAACAAGGGGTGGTGAGGGACAGAGTCTCTGAATTAAACAGAATACTCTCACCCAGTCAAGAGATCAGGGCTAGATCCAACACCGTTTTTTAGCTCACTGCACCATCCCAGTTTCAGAACCTGGCTGTATGCAAATTAGTCTGCTCCTGTCCCAGTGCATGATGGGAACAGGGCAAACCAAACTACAAAAGCCAATTCTTACACTGGGAAGGAAACAAGCTACCGGGGACCGGTTTCTGGCATTTCAGCCGTCTTCGGCCCGGCTTGCTTGAATCCTGATGGTGCAATGAGCAAGGGACTCACATCTGAGTATACCCTTCCACGCTTAGGGTGGACAAAAATATTTACAACAAGGGGTGGTGAGGGACAGAGTCTCTGAATTAAACAGAATACTCTCACCCAGTCAAGAGATCAGGGCTAGATCCAACACCGTTTTTTAGCTCACTGCACCATCCCAGTTTCAGAACCTGGCTGTATGCAAATTAGTCTGCTCCTGTCCCAGTGCATGATGGGAACAGGGCAAACCAAACTACAAAAGCCAATTCTTACACTGGGAAGGAAACAAGCTACCGGGGACCGGTTTCTGGCATTTCAGCCGTCTTCGGCCCGGCTTGCTTGAATCCTGATGGTGCAATGAGCAAGGGACTCACATCTGAGTATACCCTTCCACGCTTAGGGTGGACAAAAATATTTACAACAAGGGGTGGTGAGGGACAGAGTCTCTGAATTAAACAGAATACTCTCACCCAGTCAAGAGATCAGGGCTAGATCCAACACCGTTTTTTAGCTCACTGCACCATCCCAGTTTCAGAACCTGGCTGTATGCAAATTAGTCTGCTCCTGTCCCAGTGCATGATGGGAACAGGGCAAACCAAACTACAAAAGCCAATTCTTACACTGGGAAGGAAACAAGCTACCGGGGACCGGTTTCTGGCATTTCAGCCGTCTTCGGCCCGGCTTGCTTGAATCCTGATGGTGCAATGAGCAAGGGACTCACATCTGAGTATACCCTTCCACGCTTAGGGTGGACAAAAATATTTACAACAAGGGGTGGTGAGGGACAGAGTCTCTGAATTAAACAGAATACTCTCACCCAGTCAAGAGATCAGGGCTAGATCCAACACCGTTTTTTAGCTCACTGCACCATCCCAGTTTCAGAACCTGGCTGTATGCAAATTAGTCTGCTCCTGTCCCAGTGCATGATGGGAACAGGGCAAACCAAACTACAAAAGCCAATTCTTACACTGGGAAGGAAACAAGCTACCGGGGACCGGTTTCTGGCATTTCAGCCGTCTTCGGCCCGGCTTGCTTGAATCCTGATGGTGCAATGAGCAAGGGACTCACATCTGAGTATACCCTTCCACGCTTAGGGTGGACAAAAATATTTACAACAAGGGGTGGTGAGGGACAGAGTCTCTGAATTAAACAGAATACTCTCACCCAGTCAAGAGATCAGGGCTAGATCCAACACCGTTTTTTAGCTCACTGCACCATCCCAGTTTCAGAACCTGGCTGTATGCAAATTAGTCTGCTCCTGTCCCAGTGCATGATGGGAACAGGGCAAACCAAACTACAAAAGCCAATTCTTACACTGGGAAGGAAACAAGCTACCGGGGACCGGTTTCTGGCATTTCAGCCGTCTTCGGCCCGGCTTGCTTGAATCCTGATGGTGCAATGAGCAAGGGACTCACATCTGAGTATACCCTTCCACGCTTAGGGTGGACAAAAATATTTACAACAAGGGGTGGTGAGGGACAGAGTCTCTGAATTAAACAGAATACTCTCACCCAGTCAAGAGATCAGGGCTAGATCCAACACCGTTTTTTAGCTCACTGCACCATCCCAGTTTCAGAACCTGGCTGTATGCAAATTAGTCTGCTCCTGTCCCAGTGCATGATGGGAACAGGGCAAACCAAACTACAAAAGCCAATTCTTACACTGGGAAGGAAACAAGCTACCGGGGACCGGTTTCTGGCATTTCAGCCGTCTTCGGCCCGGCTTGCTTGAATCCTGATGGTGCAATGAGCAAGGGACTCACATCTGAGTATACCCTTCCACGCTTAGGGTGGACAAAAATATTTACAACAAGGGGTGGTGAGGGACAGAGTCTCTGAATTAAACAGAATACTCTCACCCAGTCAAGAGATCAGGGCTAGATCCAACACCGTTTTTTAGCTCACTGCACCATCCCAGTTTCAGAACCTGGCTGTATGCAAATTAGTCTGCTCCTGTCCCAGTGCATGATGGGAACAGGGCAAACCAAACTACAAAAGCCAATTCTTACACTGGGAAGGAAACAAGCTACCGGGGACCGGTTTCTGGCATTTCAGCCGTCTTCGGCCCGGCTTGCTTGAATCCTGATGGTGCAATGAGCAAGGGACTCACATCTGAGTATACCCTTCCACGCTTAGGGTGGACAAAAATATTTACAACAAGGGGTGGTGAGGGACAGAGTCTCTGAATTAAACAGAATACTCTCACCCAGTCAAGAGATCAGGGCTAGATCCAACACCGTTTTTTAGCTCACTGCACCATCCCAGTTTCAGAACCTGGCTGTATGCAAATTAGTCTGCTCCTGTCCCAGTGCATGATGGGAACAGGGCAAACCAAACTACAAAGCCAATTCTTACACTGGGAAGGAAACAAGCTACCGGGGACCGGTTTCTGGCATTTCAGCCGTCTTCGGCCCGGCTTGCTTGAATCCTGATGGTGCAATGAGCAAGGGACTCACATCTGAGTATACCCTTCCACGCTTAGGGTGGACAAAAATATTTACAACAAGGGGTGGTGAGGGACAGAGTCTCTGAATTAAACAGAATACTCTCACCCAGTCAAGAGATCAGGGCTAGATCCAACACCGTTTTTTAGCTCACTGCACCATCCCAGTTTCAGAACCTGGCTGTATGCAAATTAGTCTGCTCCTGTCCCAGTGCATGATGGGAACAGGGCAAACCAAACTACAAAAGCCAATTCTTACACTGGGAAGGAAACAAGCTACCGGGGACCGGTTTCTGGCATTTCAGCCGTCTTCGGCCCGGCTTGCTTGAATCCTGATGGTGCAATGAGCAAGGGACTCACATCTGAGTATACCCTTCCACGCTTAGGGTGGACAAAAATATTTACAACAAGGGGTGGTGAGGGACAGAGTCTCTGAATTAAACAGAATACTCTCACCCAGTCAAGAGATCAGGGCTAGATCCAACACCGTTTTTTAGCTCACTGCACCATCCCAGTTTCAGAACCTGGCTGTATGCAAATTAGTCTGCTCCTGTCCCAGTGCATGATGGGAACAGGGCAAACCAAACTACAAAAGCCAATTCTTACACTGGGAAGGAAACAAGCTACCGGGGACCGGTTTCTGGCATTTCAGCCGTCTTCGGCCCGGCTTGCTTGAATCCTGATGGTGCAATGAGCAAGGGACTCACATCTGAGTATACCCTTCCACGCTTAGGGTGGACAAAAATATTTACAACAAGGGGTGGTGAGGGACAGAGTCTCTGAATTAAACAGAATACTCTCACCCAGTCAAGAGATCAGGGCTAGATCCAACACCGTTTTTTAGCTCACTGCACCATCCCAGTTTCAGAACCTGGCTGTATGCAAATTAGTCTGCTCCTGTCCCAGTGCATGATGGGAACAGGGCAAACCAAACTACAAAAGCCAATTCTTACACTGGGAAGGAAACAAGCTACCGGGGACCGGTTTCTGGCATTTCAGCCGTCTTCGGCCCGGCTTGCTTGAATCCTGATGGTGCAATGAGCAAGGGACTCACATCTGAGTATACCCTTCCACGCTTAGGGTGGACAAAAATATTTACAACAAGGGGTGGTGAGGGACAGAGTCTCTGAATTAAACAGAATACTCTCACCCAGTCAAGAGATCAGGGCTAGATCCAACACCGTTTTTTAGCTCACTGCACCATCCCAGTTTCAGAACCTGGCTGTATGCAAATTAGTCTGCTCCTGTCCCAGTGCATGATGGGAACAGGGCAAACCAAACTACAAAAGCCAATTCTTACACTGGGAAGGAAACAAGCTACCGGGGACCGGTTTCTGGCATTTCAGCCGTCTTCGGCCCGGCTTGCTTGAATCCTGATGGTGCAATGAGCAAGGGACTCACATCTGAGTATACCCTTCCACGCTTAGGGTGGACAAAAATATTTACAACAAGGGGTGGTGAGGGACAGAGTCTCTGAATTAAACAGAATACTCTCACCCAGTCAAGAGATCAGGGCTAGATCCAACACCGTTTTTTAGCTCACTGCACCATCCCAGTTTCAGAACCTGGCTGTATGCAAATTAGTCTGCTCCTGTCCCAGTGCATGATGGGAACAGGGCAAACCAAACTACAAAAGCCAATTCTTACACTGGGAAGGAAACAAGCTACCGGGGACCGGTTTCTGGCATTTCAGCCGTCTTCGGCCCGGCTTGCTTGAATCCTGATGGTGCAATGAGCAAGGGACTCACATC